>NC_026003.2:95721669-95816270 GCF_000442705.2 Elaeis guineensis
CTGTCTAGCTTGCACAAATAAAATAATACGTGGAGGGTGGTTCCTGTACTTCTATCAAAATTGAATGTTAATTCTTTCGGTATTTGAAAGTTCACTCTCTTTCCATGAAATTCATAGAGGCATGATAAGTAGCAAGCCAATCCATTCCTAGAATGACATCGAAATCATGCATATCTAGGACCACCAAATCTGTCGGTAATTCTCTTTTTCCTATTCTGATACTACATGACTTGCACATACTTTCGGTACTCAAATACCACCTACTGGTATCTCAATATATATTTGATTTTCATAGGTTCACATACTATATCATGTTGTCTAATAAAAGTAGTGGATATAAACTAGTGTGTAGCACCAGAATCAAATAAAACTGAAGCATAAATCAGATATAGGAATGATACCTATCACCACAGTATTAGAGGCCTGAGCATCCTGTTGTGTGAGTGCATAGATCCTTCCTTGAGTTTTCGATCTTTGACCTCCATCCTTTGTTTGTGTGGATCTATTCTCATTCCTCTGGGGGCAATCTATAATTTTGTGTCCTTCTATCCACAGCTAAAACAAGAACCAGTATTCCTGGGTAATTAGAAGACTCATGCTCTCTTCGACCACATCTCGAACATCTAGCTGTCTCATTCTCACGATTCTTATCATTTGCTGGCTTCTTTGCTGGACCCTTATTGTTCTGATTTCGTCCTTGAGTTTTACCAAACCTATTTCTCTTCTTCTGATTCCGTTCTCTCTGCATGTACTTCATTTACTTTCCTCTTAATTAGTAGAGCTTTATTCACAACTGAGGCATAAGTAGTTAACTCATAGGGTATAACTTATTTTCTAATTTTCGTCTTCAGTCTCATTTCAAATTTATGTACTCTGTCTTGCTCAATCTCAACTAATCTTGGAACGAACTTGGCTAACTCCGTGAATTTAGCTTCATATTCTGCAACGGATCTGTTCTCCTGTTTCAGATGAATGGACTTCTACTCTTTCTGTATTCTGACACTTCGAGGGAAGTACTTGTCAAAGAATTCATCTCGAAATCTCTCCCAAGTGAGTGGTATCCTATCGTGTTCATATTTTTGTTCAAGTATACACCACCAGTTGTATGCCTCACCTTGTAACAGATATGCTGTGTAGCAGATCTTCTCTTCATCGTGGCATTCTTGCACAGCGAATGCCTTCTCCATTTTCATAATCCAGTTATCTGCTTCCAGTGACTCGATGGTCCCTTTGAAGGCTGGAGGGGCTAGCTTCTTAAACTCGATGATATTATTTCTCTGCATCGGATGTTCTCCATGTCCAGATGTCGGTGGAGGATGCTGACGTGGCTATGCATGTGTTGTTGAAGTAACTGTTGCTGTGTTTGAACTACTCCGATCAGAGTTTGCATTAGTTGAGTCATGTTCGGCTCCTCCTGTACTGTCGGAGTATTTCCAGTAGGATCAATGATTCCCTCCTGCTGAGATGTGCCGCTATTCAATTGGGGAGTATTATCACCAAGTAGATTTGATGTCCCTCCTACCGCTCCTTGAATATTCTTCGTTCGTCGTGGAGGCATATTGACAAATTTGAGATAATAACTTATCCTTAATAAAGTTATAAACTTACTTGAGACAGGTCAGATCATAATCATCATAACTAACCTCTCAAATTTCCTAATATCTACCCATCACTCGCTCATTCTATTCTACATATCTTTATCTATCTACTTATGCTCTGATACCATATTAATTGTCACGTTCCCGACCCGAGATTGTGAGTCGAAGATCATGGCAACCGCCACATACTCATAAGAAACTTTTCCCATAAGCATGCAAGGCATCTCATCATGATATCTTACACATAAAGTTAAATAATTTTTTAATTTTTAACAATCAAACCTTAGTTCAAATAACAAATCAAAACTCAGTATCCAAAAAAAAATAATTGTCTGACAAAGTCAACACTTAAAATAAAAGTCTTGCATCAATTCTGAGAAAATCTTAAATCAAATGAGCTAACTCCATCTCTAATCGCTCTCCCAATTGAAATTCTGCATCATGCTAATTTTTTGGATCTGTAAAGAAAAATATAAAACTCATCATAAGCTAAATAGCCTAGTAAGCAGTGTATACCTTTAACTGAATAAATCAGGCAATAATACTGTACATATCGATTTACTGATAATAACAAAATCAATATGTAAATTCATGAATTTATAATTTAATTCATCACACTATCAATCATATATAAAATTTTAATTCATCATAATTTCAACTTATGCTTATCATCTTAAATTCATCAAATTTCTTAAGTTCTTTTTACCAACCATGACTATGACCATATTTTTTCTGTGGCAGGGTCATAATACCGCATATCTTCTTGCGGTAGGCTATGAATTATCTGGCAGCAAGTTCTTCGGAACCACTGGTCTCGTTGGCGGTTTGTCGCTGGTCTCTCTGACGATATGTCGCTGGTCTCACTGACGACATAAACCCTCAGGACAAATCAATTGCCAACGTATATGCCCCCATTGGTGGGGTCCTTTACATAGTCAGATTGTCAATTCATATCATCTTCCAATTCATGTATTATTTCAAAAATAATATAAAAAGTTGATATTCGAGCCAAATTAAATCATATCATTCTTTATGATCATACATCATCATAATAATTTTCAACAAATAACTTCAATCATAAATAATTTCAACAAATAACTTCAATCATAAATAATTTTAATAATTATTTTCAATCATAATTAATTTCAATAAATATTTTCAATCACAAGCATGCCATGAATTTATATAATTCAAAATTTATAATTTATCAGATAAATTCAATAAAAGTAAACACTACTTACCTCAAAAGAAAATCCAAAATAGAGATCCTAGAAATCTTGAAAATTCTTCTCCAGACCTGGTACGTCAATAATCATATTTTTGATCAAAATTTTATCGAATTAAAAAAATAAAATTTTTTAAAATCTAATGTCCTCACATGGATCAACTAGATGACAATATCCAAGATTTTTGGATTGATCCATGGAAAGTCTTCTTGTATTTCTTTTATTATTATTATTATTATTGTTACTATTATTTATTTATTATTATTATTTATATATATATATATTTTAATTCCATAAATCTTAAAAATCTAAGAGAGAGAGCAGAGAGAGAAAGTCTCTCTCTCTTTCTCTTTCTCTCTCTCTCTTTTTTTCTTTTTTTTCTCTTTTTCTTCTTTTTCTTCTTTTTCTTTTCTTTTTTTCTTTTCTTTTCTTTTCTTTTCTCTCGGGCTCCTTCCTGGCCGAAACAGGAGACCGACAGGTCCCCTCCCTTGACCGACCATTCAGGCGACGGCCGACATGACGAAAATTGACGGCAGAGGAGGGCAACTCTCTCGAGTTCGGAGAGGCAAGGCCAGCAGTCGGCAGTGATCGTCGGCATCGAAAAATCAAAGGAAAGAAGAGACCAAACAGGGGTTCCTTCTCTGACAAAATTTGATGACACCCATCGCCGGCAGTCATGCACAGAGGCACGGAAAGAAGGAGAAACAAGAGAGGAATAGGAGGAAAGCTTACCTCGGCCTCCGATGATCCCATCGGTGAGAAATCACGGTGAGCACGAATCAAGGGCCGCAGCTTCAATCGAAAAAATTAGGGAGGAAAAGAGGGGAAAAAGATCGGTGGGGGGTCTCTTAGGAAGGGGGAGGTCTCTTTATAGAGAGCCCTAGGACTCCTAATCACGGTGGTTTAATCAGAGAAGAAGACTTCTACCGGGAGTCTTCTTCTTGGTTCTCCTGTTCTTGTTTTTTTTTTTTTTTTAAATGGGCTTGGGCTTGGGCTATAACAGAGCCATTCCCCTCAACTAGCGGAGGTTTGTCAAATAGCCTATGGATAAATCATTATGGGTGTCTCCCAATATCCTCATCATATTCATCTTGAAGCTATTGTTGGGATATATCTCTTCCTCTACTATCCCTTTGACGAGTCTGGATGCTCCACTACATGTCATTATCCATGTTCATATACAAAGATTAGATGCATATATTACATATCATGAATCTAACTTAAGATCACATTTATTATTTGTAATAATATAATACAAACCCACAATGGAGGCACAAATCAAATAATCAAAATAAATATATTTGATAAATTTTGATCAAAATTATCTAACATATATATAATTATAAATAATCTAATATGATAATACATTACATGGTAACTAAATTTAAATGTGAATGACAACATTGTACAAATCAATCATTATCGCTATCAGGTAACTTGAACTCATTTTTTTCCTCATCAAACTCATCATCGTCTTCAAATTCTTTCTCTTCCTTATCCTCTGCATCTTTTTTATCCTCTTCTTCTTCCTCTTCCTCTTCTACCATTGTTTCTTCTAGTCTTTGTCACAACTACATATCTCATCATCATCAAGGATTATTTCATACTGGGAGAAATCAACTAGCAAATTGAGTGCATCAAATTCTTGATTAGTCTAAACTACAAATGGATTTATGATATCATCCTCTTGATATGCATCAATATCTGAAGATACATTGTCACCACTTGTACCCGTTGAAAAGATATTAAAAAAATTTTTAGCTTTAGTTTTACACATAACCCACCAATTACATGTCTCCATACTATATCATGGATAAGTGGTGTAATATACTTATTGCACTTGTTGTGCCAATACAAAAGACTCATTGGTACTCAATCGTGATCTATGATGCACATCCATGAGACTATGATCACAATGTACTGTTATGCCACTCTCAATATCATACCAATTGCATCTAAATAACACGACCTTGTTTCCAGTACCATAATAGGTTAACTCCAAAATATCAATTAACATGCCATAATAATCATATTTAAAGTCATTATAATAGCTTCCTTTTACACACATGCCAATGTTCATTATTTGTTTATTGAAGCCATATTCAAGTTTGTAGAATTTGAAATCATTAACAAAATATCCTTTGAAAATTATAACTCCTAGATTTTAGCCTTGTTTTATGTTCATAATATGCCGATCAGTTTCATGCCTCTCACTCTTCACCTATTTTGAAGAAAAAATTATTACAATCGTCTAACTTAATGATCAATAATAAAGAAAATATATTACATAGAGTACATTAATAGCTAATCAAATTTTTTAATCATCTAACAAACTCCTGCTCATGCAGTCTCTCAACTTCTGTATCAATAATATAAGGTGAACATGCTCTAACATGTAAATCATATTGACGCAATTATGTTAGTTGCACATAATTAGTCCAAATAATTTAATATCTGATTTACATAATAAATAAGAAAAATGAAACACTTACTCTATAAAAGGTCCAAGCTTTTCATAGTTAAGCAATACATAAATATGTACAGCATCATACTCCTCATCAATCATTAATCAATAAGATGCAGTTGTTTCCATGGGTTGTCCGAGATGTGAAAAAATAGAAAGATGTCTTAAAGGCCCCACATCCCCCATCATCATTTTATGGGACTTGAGTCAACCTTGTTTGCACCTCAGGCTCAAAATAGTATGAGCAAAAAGAGCTGATTTTCTCAATAACATAAGCCTCACATATTGAACCCTCGATAGAAGATTTATTTCATACCATACTCTTCTAGTACAATATATGTTGGATTTTCTACAGGTGCTAGTGTATGTGGATTTCAAAATTTTTATAAATTCAAAATATAGTAAAAAAATTAGATTAAAATACTTTTAATCTAAGCATGCATTCATCACATGAAAGCATCTATGGATGTAGTTCATATGCTGAAATTAACACAAATTGATTTTAAGATGAATGAATGAAAGCCTGTAATCAATTCACATATCTGAATCGCTTTTCATTTGCTTCAAACCTATAACTAAGGTTAAATCTAATTCAATCTCTAGATTTGGAACTAAATAGATTCTGAATCAGCAGCATAAGTATTCTGCCTCTATGGGTATCCATAGGGCCGACCTCAGTTATTTTCTCTTAGATCCTGCTTGCCTGAACCAAAAGCCTGAATAGGCTTGAGCCAAGCCTGGATATGAATCAACCCTTGAACCCTTTTGATCTTTTTTTCTTGATTCTTGAAGAAATCATGAACCTTTCTTGATCCCTCAACTAATCAAAAAGAATAACAACCAAAAAGTGATTGTAACTAACTTCCAACAAACTTGAGAGAAAGAGGATGAAACTACCTAAAACTTGATGCCAACCAATTGACACCAAGTAGAAGGATGCCGCCCACTTCTCCCTAGCTCCAAGAAGAATGCCTAGAGAGAGAGGGCATGGGCTAGAGAGAGAGAGGAGGGGGCATAGGCACAATAATAGGTGGCGGCAAGGGATGGGAGATCATGTCATATCATGAGAAGTAAGGCTAGGGTCCTTTAAATAGACAACATAAGGGTGTCCTAATCAAATTAGGATCCCTCCTCCTAATCATATTAGAAATCCTAGCTATAATATAATTGGACCAAATAAATAAGATGCCACCCATAACTCACCCATGCCCTCACCCAGTGCTAGGCATCCCATCATATGGGATCCAATAAAAAAACCTCAAATCAGTCCACATTGTTTCATAAATTCACTTCAAGGGTTCTTAATTAATAAAATCAAAAAAATTTTCTTGATTTAATCTAAGCCATAAATTAAATATCTAACCATTGAATCTTATTGAATCAAATTTAATTAGATTCAAATTAAGTATAAGAATTGGTTAAAACTTATCATATAAGTAAACCAACCACAAAATAAATTAGATCCATCCAAATGCTAGCAAGGTTAACATAACCTCAATAGGATTTCTCTAAATCTATATAAATTGGTGCTTCATAAGTCCAATTATAATCAATCCAAATCTTCTCTCTTTAATGTATGACTCTATAAGTTCAATTCTGTCTGATAGTGAGACATACCAAGATCTCTATCATAAGTATCACTGAAACTCTTTTCAGTGGGTCGAAACAGTTTCACTCTAACTCGACAAAGATCATTGATCCAAAACAATCCTATTGAGCTCTCACAATCTCTCAGTGATATCTAGCAATATGTAGTGGCAACCTAGCAGAATCAAAATAGAACCTTTAGATGCAGTTAATATATAATATAGTCCCTCTATTGTGAGTCCCGACTTGATGGCAAGTCATAGATAAATCATCAAATCTCATTATCAGTCATATGATAGATGTGATTAACTCAAGTCCAATAGTGATTTCAAATAAAAATTTATTTTCATTAATCACACTACTATGGCCATAGACTTGTGGAATCAGCTTCTCAAATTTTTATAGGACTACTCTTCTCTATCAAGATTGATAGATCCCATATAGATCCACATGTTGCTCGCACAGCTCAACCAACTAAAGATAACATCCACTACAAAAACTTATAATCGAGTTAATATTTATGTGTACTCAAACTACAGTAGTCTTATTGTAAGCAACTGTGACACCACAAGTCAAAGGACCAATCACACAACTACAGCATTGAGATAATCACTGACGATCGAATAAAAATTATATGATCTCTCATATGGTCATACTCAGTACTAATTATTCTCTAACAACTATCTGTATTTTTTACTCAATGTCTCTACACTGTAGACTAAAGACTCATCTATCTCGAAAGAAGCGAATCGTACGTCGATCTATCTGGATCGATCACCGTTTCTATGACTATCCTATGATCGAGAGTAATTAATTTAAGAATCGATTATACATGCCTCTAATTCTTAATATTTAAGAATATGTATCGTAACATCAATTTCAAAGATGATTCAAAGATACATAACACTTGAATGGTAAAAATAAAACTTATCTTTTATTGATTAAATTAATAGTTTAAGTATAAATTTATATCATAAAATATAAATATGTTAGCCAATAATTGACTTCTAGGATATATATCTAACAATCTCTCACTTGGACTAAAGCTAATTGACCATTAATCTAAGCCCCATCTTCACAAGATGAGCTTTCATTTTGGACTAGCTCAACTACTTTGTTAGTGGATCAACCATATTATCCGTGGAGTCTACTCCTCGCATCTCGACATATTGCTTCTCAAGGTAGTCGCGTATGATATGGAACCACCATTCAATGTGCTTTGATTTTTTATGAAATCGAGGCTTCTTAGCAAGTGCTATGGCTCCATTGTTATCACAGTACAGTGGTATGACATCCGATGTCTTTTCATCAAGTTCCATGATAAATTTTTTAAACTAGAAGTCTTCTTTTGTAGCATCCAAAGCGATGACATACTCAGCCTCTGTAGTCGATTCTGCGATGATGCTCTACTTGAAATACTTCTAGCTGACTGCACCACCATTGTATACAAACACATATCCCAATGTAGACTTTCTATCATCAAGATCTGACATGAAGTCTGAATTTATATAATCCTCAATCTGCAATTCAGATGCTCCTCCAAAGATCAAGAATAAATTCTTAGTCCTTCATAAGTACTTAAGGATGTTCTTCACAGCTATCCAGTGCTCTTTGTCTGGATTCAACTAATACCTACTTGTGACATTCACAGCAAGGATAATATCAGGTCGAGTATATAGCATGGTGTAAATGAGGCTTCCAATCGTCAAAGTATAAGGGATCCTACTTATGCACTTGATCTCCTCAAAAGTATTAGGACACATCATCTAGAAGAGTTGAATACCATACCTAAGGGGTAGCAAACTCCTTTTGGAGTTTTCCATGCTGAACCATTTCAGCATCTTTTCTATATATAGCTTTTGTGACAGGCCAAGCATCCTTCTAGATCTATCTCTATAGACCTTTATCTTAAGGATATAGGATGCTTCTCCTAGATCTTTCATAGAGAATTTCTTAGACAATCAAGCTATGATTGAGGTCAATATGAAAATATCATTCTCAATAAGAAGGATGTCATCGACATACAGTATGAGAAAGACAAACGTGCTCCCACTGACCCTTTTATAAACACAAGGTTCCTCTTTATTTTTGATGAAGTCAAACGATTTGATCGCATCATCGAAATAAAAATTCTAACTCTGAAAAGTCTATTTAGTCCATAGATGGATCTTTACAGCTTGCAGACTCGATGATCACTATCACTGGACGTGAAATCCAGAGACTGCTCCATATAGATATCTTCTTTAAGATATCCATTCAGAAAAGTAGTTTTCATATCCATCTGTCAGATTTCACAATCATAGTAAGCTGCAACAATAAGCAATGTACAGATAGATTTTAGTATGGTTACAGATGAAAATGTATCATGATAGTCAATGCCTTGACACTGACTATAATCCTTCACCACCATTCTTGCCTTATAGGTCTCTACTTTACCATTGGCACCTATTTTTTTTTGTAGATCCATTTACACCCAATGAAAATAATTTTTTTTGATAGATCCACTAAGGACCATACTTGGTTCGAGTGTATTGAGTCAAATTCTAACTTCATTACATCTAATCATTTCTCAAAATTAATGTCAGACTTCGCCTCATCAAAATTATTAGAATCATCACCATGACCCCTATTTTCCACAAGGAATGCTTTCTCTACATCCTCTTTCAGTATACCTATATATCTTTTAGGAGGATAGGAGATTCTATCTGATCTATGAGGTGGAGGTGGAACATTAACTATTGGCTCATCATTGATGGATTTCTGAGGATCTATAGCTCGTTGCTCTTTAGAGACATTCTCGTCAAGCTCAATTAACCTTCCACTACCACCATTCTGGATAAACTATTTTTTTAAAAATATGATATGGCGACTCACAATCATATTGTGGTCATGTGAAAAGTAAAAATAATACCTAATGGATTCCTTGGGATACCCTATAAATTGAGCTCCAAGTGATCTATCCTCTAACTTGTCAGCTTTCTATTTTTTAATGTAGACTGGACATCCTCAAATTTTAAGGTAACTCAGACTCGACTTCTTATCATGCCATATCTTATATGGTGTGGTAGGAACAGACTTAGAAGGAATCCTATTTAAAATATGCATCGTGGTAAGTAAGGTATATCCCCAAAGATATATGGATAAATCAGTAAAGCTCATCATGGATCGGATCATATCCAACAGGATCCTATTTCTCCTTTCGGATATCCCATTGAGTTGAGACGTACCGAGAGGAGTCCATTGAGAAACTATGCCATTTTCCTAAAGATATTCTAGAAATTCAGTATTTAGATATGCCCCTCCTCGATCAGATCGAAAAACTTTGATGGGTTTACCTGTTGGCTTCTCTACCTCTTGTTTGAATTCTCTGAACCTTTCAAAAACTTCAAATTTGTGTTTCATAAGAAACACATACCCAAACCATGACAGATCATCAGTAAAGATAATGAAGTAGCTATAACCATCTCTGATTTGCACATCAAATAAGCCACACACGCCAGTGTGTATCAAGGATAGTAACTCAGTGGCTCTTTCCTCTTATCCCACAAAAGGTAACCAAGCCATTTTTCCTTGAAGGCATGATTCACAGGTCAGAATCGATTCAGATTTAACTACGTCAAGGATCCCATCCTTTTTCAGTCTGTTTATTCTATCTTTTTAATATGACCAAACCTATGATGCCACAAGTACTTATGATTAAATTCATATCTGGATCTCTTTTGACCTACGGTACTCACTACTTACTCATTTAGGTTCACATTAGCATCAACATGCAAGTGACAAAAACTGTCAATCAAAAGATCAGATGCAACCTATTTATTTTGTAAGTAAATGAAATAAAAATCTTTATTAAATTGAAAAAGAAATCCATCTTGTGCTAGTACAGAAATCAAAATCAAATTTTGGCTAGCATCAAGAACAAAATAACAGTCTTTTAAATCTAATTTAAAGTCCAACAATAATCAAAGAGGATAGATTTCAATGACCTCTACAGTTGCTCCATTGCCAATCCAAAAAATTACGTCACCTTGCCTCAACCTCCTACTTCCTATTAGACCCTACATTGAAGTACATATATGAGCACTAGAACTAAAGTCCAATATCTAACTAGAAGTAAAAGAAACCATTATGTTAAATTCTATTATGAGCATACCTTCAGAAGGCATTTCATCCTTTTTCTTTAGGTTCTCCAGGATAGAGTGCCTTGAATCCTTCAAGGTTCTTGCAGCAGTGACCAGCATATTAACCAACTCGGATAAGTTGCAGTCCAATTTGTTTATATAGTAGTTTATGATAAACTATCCAAATGAACTAGTCAGAGCTTGGATGATCAAATCCACCTTTAACTCTCTCTACATATTTAGCTCGAGCTTCTCAAGCTTCTCAAGGTCCTTGATCATTATCATACAATGATTGTGGACTGACTGCCCCTCGCATATCTTCATATTGAACAATCGCTTGGACAATTCAGAATGCACGGTCCAAGTTTGCTCACTATACAACTCTTGCAGATGAGTGATCATGGCACAGATAGTGGTATGTACTCATGCTGGCTCTGCAACTCATTTAACATAGAAGCCAGCACATAGCACTTCCTCCTAAGGTCATCATCCATCCACTTGTTTAGAGCAGCTCTTTACTCTGCCATAAGACGGACTGGTAAGGTTGGGGCATCCTGATTGAGTACATATCCAATCTTCTCAAATATCAGGACTATCCTGAGGTTTTTGAGCCGGTCTTTAAAATTTATACTAGTCAGACGATTGGTTTCAAGGATGCCGACTAATAAATTAGAGGCCGACATTATTTATCTACGAGAATAGAGATTCTAATTAGATATTTGTACTTAAATTTATATTTACTCTAGAAACTTTTAAATGCAAATAGACTCTCACTATTTTTTCAGATTTTGATACTCTCCAGATGAAAAATAAAAATTCGATATGACCAATGCAAAATTTCTAATGGATGCTGTGGTCCCACTGATATCGTATACCTCACCTAACAGTAATTGATGACACGTACACCAATGCATAGATAACTCTTTGTCCAAATACTTCTCTAAGTATATTGCAGCGACTTGATGTTTAAGTCATGAGAGCTCAGATAACACATATTGGCCAACTTCTTAGTTAAGCCTGACCTATCATTCATAAGCAGGTGTGAAGCCATCATTGAGTCCCTCAGATAACATATATTAGGCCCAACCTTTTCTAGTAGAGTCCCTGGAGCAACTCTTTGCTAATAGAGTCCCTCGAGCAACTCTTTGCTAGTAGAGTGGTTATGTATTTCTGATGCAACTAAATCACTGTAACCAATCGAGAACAATCAATGTCAGTACTACGCTCGTACTTCTACAACGGTGGAAGACCATAAGGCTTAATATTAATTAGAGATGTTTAGATCAGGTCTCATCTAATCAGTCATCATATGATCGATCTAACTGGTATGGACTAAACCAAAATGTCTTAGCAACTAATAAGCCCAATCATGCAATTGGCTAGATAAGTGAGATCAGTGGAAGGGTATGCCATTAACTCACTGTAGACAAAATTATCTAAGTGATTAGTCTCTCAATTAAAAACCATTGATCAAAATTTGCTTTAGACACCAAATAGTTTATTGATTTCAATTAATCAACTTAGGTGAATCAGATTCAAGCCATTAAGCCGAATTAGGTCCTTAGGTTGACTCGATTCTACATATAAGATTTGATCAACTTTAATCTACAAAAATTTTAGAATCATAAGCTCAATTGGTCTAATCCAAATCAATACTTGATTTGATTTAATCAATAGCTACATCAATTTCAATGCAATATGATCTAATTGTAACCTAAGATATAATTTATTAATCTAATGCAAAACTATCCATATCCAATAATTCATGCACACACTAATTTTAGATCATTGAAATAAATTTCAGATCTAAATTTAATATATAAAAAATAAATTTTTGATTCTTGAAATAATTTCAAAATATGCATGCAATCATATATCATATATATAAAAATTTTAAATTTTTAAAAATTAATTTTAGATCTAAACATACCATCATATATCGCATATATGAAAAATTTAGATTACAAAAATTTAATTTCTAACCTATGCATGCTTTCATATATCGTATATATAAATAAAAATCAAATCTAAAATATTTTTCAGATCTAAATATAAACATATACATCTTATGTATAAATTAAAATTAAAATTTTAAAAATAATTTTTGAAACTTTTATGCTAATTTCATACATATGAACATATGGCTCTGATATCACTGTTGGATTTTCTATAGATGCTAGTACATATGGATTTCAAAACTTTTTTAAATCCAAAATATTATAAAAAAATCAAATTAAAATATTTTTAATCTGAGCATGTATTTATCATATGAAATCACCTATGGATCCAGTTCATATACTGAAATTAATACAAACTAATTTTAGGATGAATAAATCAAAGCCTTAATCAATTCACATATCTAAATCGCTTTCCCTTTGCTTCAAACCTGTAACTGAGGTTGAATCCAATTCAATCTCTAGATCTGAGGCTGAACAGATTTTGAATCAACAGTACAAGTGTTCTACCTCTATGGGTATCTATAGAACTGACTTCAATTATTTTTTTTTGGATCCTGCTTGCCTGAACCAAAAGCCTGAATAGACTTGAACCAAGCCTGGATAGGAATCAACCCTTGAATCTTTTTTATCTTTCTTTCTTGATTCTTGAAGAAATTAAGAACCTTTTTTGATCTCTTAACTAATCAAAAAGAACAATAATCAAGAAGTGGTTATAATTAACTCCCAACAAATTTGAGAGAAAAATGATGAAACTATCTAGAACTTGGCGCCAACCAATTGACACCAAGTAGAAGGATGCCACCCACTTCTCCCTAGCTCCAAGAAAGATGCCTAGAGAGAGAGGGTGTGGGCTAGAGAGAGAGAGGAGGGGGCGTGGGCATAATAATAGGTGGCGGCAAGGGATGGGAGATCATGTCATATCATGAGAAGGCTAGGGTCCTTTAAATAAACAATATAAGGATGTCCTAATCAAATTAGGATCTCTCCTCCTAATCATATTAGAAGTCCTAGCTATAATATAATTGGACCAAGCAAATAGAGCACCACCCATAACTCACCCATGCCTTCACCCAGTGCTAGGCGTCCCATCATATAGGATCCAATAAAAAAATCTCAAATCAGCCCATATGGTTTCATAAATTTACTTTAAAAGTTCTTAATGAATAAAATCAAGAAATTCTTTCTTGATTTAATTCAAACCATAAATTAAATATCCAACCATTGGATCTTATTGAATCAAATTCAATTAGATTCAAATCAAGTATAAGAACTGGTTAAAATTTATTATATAAGTAAACTAACCACAAGAGAAATTGGATCCATCTAGGTGCTAGCAAAGTTAACATAATCACAATAGGATTTTTTTAAATCTATATAAATTGATACTTTATAAGCCCAATCATAATCAATCCAGGTCTCCTTCCTTTAATGTGTGACCTCATAGATTCAATTATGTCTGATAGTAAGACATACCAAGATCTCTATCATAGGTATCACTGAAACCTCTTTCAGTGGATCGGAACAGTTTCACTCTAATTCGACAAAGATTATTGATCCAAAACGATCCTACTAAGCTCTCACAATCCACTAGTGATATCTAGTAATATATAGTGGCAATCCAATAAAATCAAAATAGAGCTTCTAGGTGTAATTAATATATGATATAGTCCCTCTATTGTGAGTCCCAACTTGATGGTAGGTCATGGATTGATAATCAAACCTCATCATCAGTCATATGATAGATGCGATTAGCTTAAGTCTAATAGTGATTTTAAATGAAAATTTCTTTTTATTAATCACACTACTATGGTTATAGACTTGTGGACTTAGCTTCTTAAATCTTTATAGGACTACTCCTCTCTATCAAGATCGATAGATCTCATATAGATGCACACGTTGCTCGCACAGCTCAATCAATTGAAACCAATATCCACTACAAAAACTCATGATCGAGTTAATATTTATGTGTAGTCAAACTACAACAGTCTTACTATAAGCAACTGTGACATCATAGGTCAAAGGACTAGTTACATAACTACAATATCAAGATAATTACTGACGATCGAATAGAAATTCATGTGATCTCTTATATGATCATGCTCAGTACTAGTTATTCTTTAATAACTATTCATACTTTTTGCTCAGTGTCTCTACACTGTAGACTAGAGACTCATTTATCCTGAAGGAAGTAAATCATGCGTCAATCTATCAAGATCGATAACCATCTTTATGACTATTCTATAATCAGGAGTAATTTAGGAATCGATCGTACATGCCTCTAATTCTCAATATTTGAGAATATGTATCGTAACATCAATTTCAAAGATGATTTCAGAACATATAATACTTGAATGGTAAAAAAAGATTTATCTTTATTGATTAAATCAATAGTTTAAGTATAAATTTATGTCACAGAACATATATGTGTCAGCCAACAATTGATTTTTAGAACATACATCTAATAATATATACCTGAACAACATCAATCTCACTTATATAAGATATGCATTTAACAAACTATACACTGGGTATAAAAAATGGTACCTCTCAAATAAATACATCCATCTAAATTGATTTGGCCCTCCAACCTTTGCTTCATAAGCCAAGTGAACTAGTAATTATTCTATGGAATTGAAGAAAGCGGGAGGAAACATTTTCTCCAACTTACATAAGGTTTCAACAATATTTTTCTCTAAGATCTTCATATGCATAACCTAAATGATAGTAGAGCATATATCCCAAAATAAATGATATAGCTTAGTTATCGCATCCCATACTGGAGGTGGCATGATACCCCAAAAAGTAATAGAGAGCAATCTCTCCATAAATATATGGCAATTATGACTATTTAACCCATAGAACTTATAATCCTCAACATTCACACATTGAGATACATTTGAGGCATAGCCATCGAGGAGCTTCAATTCCTTCAACCAGTTACAAATATCCCTTTTCTATCAATGTTCAATGCATAAGAGGCTTTAGGATTGCAAAGCTTGTCATTATATATGACTTCAAATGCAAATAAGGGCTATTGCAATATCTTTCCAAATCTTTTCTCATCTTTACATTATCTTTTATTTTACTCTTAATATCCATTATAGTGTTAAAGACATTCTCAAATACATTTTTCTCTATGTACATGACATAAGGTTATGTCTGATTAGATTTGTGTGCCAATAAGGCAACTCTCAAAATATATTTCTTTTCAACACCAAATCTAGGTAGCTTTCATTTGACATGCTGCATACCAAATATGATATCTGAAAGCATGCACACTCTATTCAGTATTTCTTCACTAGATAACTAAGGAGGTGGCACATCTCTCTCAACTTGATCATGAGAAAAAGCATCCTATTGTCTCTTGTATTGATGATCAAGGGGTAAAAACTGGCAATGGCGGTCAAAAAATGATGTCTTGCCACCATTTTTCAAGGTGAATGCCTTAGTACACTCTATATAATAAGGATATGATAATCTTCTATGTGTACTCTATGCAGACAATATGCCATATGCAGGAAAGTCACTAATTATCCACAGTAGTGCTGCTTTCATCTAAAAATTCTGTCTTCTGCTCACATTATAAGTATTCAACCCTACTCTCTATAACTACTTCAACTCCTCAATTAGAGACCTTAAAAATACATCAATATTTCTACTTGGACTCTTCGGACCTGGTATCACCATATTTAAAAAAATATACTACCGCTTGAGGCACATCCATGAAAGTAAATAGTATACCATGATCAGAATAGGCCAACATGAACAAATTATTGATGAATGTCCAAAAGAATTGAACCCATCAATATACAATCCCAAACACACATTCCTCAGATCGGATGCAAAGTTAAGATGAGTTCCATCAAAATGCTTCCATTCCTCACTATCACATGGGTGTACCATAAAACTATCTACACACCTATTTGAAGCATGCCAAATCATATGTTGTACTATTTTTGATGACATAAATAGCCTTTGAAGCCTATCAGTTAATGGAAGATATCATAGTACTTTAAAAGGGACATTCTTTGCCCTTGCACTACAATCATTTCTCCTAGGTTTTCACCGAGCATGACCATAAACACTGCATTCTATCTTTCCCTCATCTTCCAAATAATACAACATACACATATTAGGATACACATTAATCTTTTGATAGCCAAGACCAAGCTTTTTCATCATTTTTTTTGTTTATAGAAATTGTCTACTAGCTTCTTATCTTTTGGTAACAAACCCTTGATAATCAATAAGAGATGATCAAAATAATTTTCACTCATATTAAATTTGAACTTACAATGTAAGAGTTGCGACACTGTAGATAATTTGGTGTGTTTCTGATAATCCTCCCAAACGACTCATCTGCTGCTCTAAGCAAAAATAGAATTTTTCAGTATATAGATTTAGAGATTCAATGCACATCATAACCCTCCTCGTTGGTGATCTCTATATTCATTTGTAATTTTTAAAATTCTAGACCAAATCCTTCCACTACCAACCTTCTATATTGATTAACATCACCTTCTGAAGATTCTCGAATATGACCATAAGTCTCACCATATGAAGTCCACACGATGTAGTGGTTATCAAAATCTTTATAATAAAGGTGGAAAACTACTTCATCTCTAACATAAAACTCTAAGTTATGACACTTTAAAAATGGACATCTAATTTTATTACCATCTACATTATTAGGTTGCAAAAATGCAAACTAAAGGAATCTTTCAACCCCTTCCTTAAATTCATCGGTGACATCTATTTCTCAAGTGATTATACATCTAACTACGATTTCTTAATATATTGTGTCTTTTTTATCTATATAAAATCAATGTATAGTCAACACTTTTATAAAAATTATAAAATTTATCAAATAATTATTAAGTATAGCTATTTAGATATGATGATGTAAATGATAACTATGAGTAGCAATCATATCAGATCAGGTCATAAGTAATACAAGCATCACTTTAACATAGTTTTGGAGCAAAGAAAAAAATCAAGCTCAATGTGACAAACAAGATTCAAATAGTAAAATAATACAAGTATCGTTCAATGAATACGATGGACCTTCTCTTTCTACTCTAGTCCAAGCGGCTTATGCTCCAATAATTTTCTCTAAATTTGCAACTAACAAATTAAAAAAATATGATTGATTGGATCAAAATCTCTAAATGCAATGCATATTGATAGAATTTCAAAGACCGTTAACAATCATGGAATATAATTTTGTTAAAAATATTAAGTAATTGGAGGATCATTGAGAAAGAGAATAAAGTATTAATGAGTATAAGAGCAAATTAATTAGTAAAATAAATTATGGTATAGGAAGAGAATCCATCCAAAACTTGTTATGCCTTATCCATATCCAAACCCATTTAAAATCTAACTACCCGAACCAATCCCAAACTCGATTATAAAATTAACCAAAAATCTCAATTCCATCCTATTTAAAATTGGTACACCCACCAGATACCTGAACCCATTTTTTCCTTTCTTTTCCATTATTTTTCTCCTATTTTCCTTGGAGTCTCAATTGGATGGGAGGCTTGGAGCTCTAAAAACCTAAAGGGACCAACTCCAACTACTACAAATCCCATAAAATCCCATATGCTAGAGTGAAAAATCCTAACAAAACATAAGAAGTCCCTCCCATCTCCCTTGGGTGCTCTCCTTTCCAATAGATCTCTAAAGAAAAAGAATGAAATAAAAAAAGGATGTGAAAAGAAAAGAAATAAATAAGGAAGCTTAGACGTTAGCTAAGGCTTCCACTTGGGAGAAATGGAAAAGGGCTCAATTATGTGGGAGGCTTGGAGTGATTGAATAGAGAAGCTTAGACGTTACACTACAAAAAAATAAGATATTAGTAACGATCATTAGCGACGGCATTTTAGCTGTCACTAATAAAGGATATTAGCAATGGTATTACCGACGATAATAATTTCGTTCGCTAATAACTTTTTTACCGACGGCTATTAGAGACGGTATTTTTGTCATCCCTAAAAATAATTTTTAATGATAAAAAATAGTGACCAAAAATAAGTCATCATAAAAAAATTATTTATTAAACTTATTAGTGACGGTGGAAAGGATATTTGAGACCGCACGATTGTTAGCGACGGTATTAGTAACGGTCATTAGCGACGGTGTTTTAGCTATCACTAATAAAGGATATTAGCGATGGTATTACCGACGGTAATAATTTCATCCCTAATAACTTTTTTACCGATGGCTATTAGAGATGGTATTTTTACCGTCCCTAAAAATAATTTTTAATGATAAGAAATAGTAACCAAAAATAAGTCATCATAAAAAAATTATTTATTAAACTTATTAAAGATGGTGGAAAGAATATTTGAGACCGTATGATTATTAGTGATGGTACTATTAACGTCAGATTTAGCCATCTCAAAAAAAATATTTATTAAACTTATTAGAGATGGCAAAAAGAGTATTAGCGATAAAATGAGCCATCACTAATAATCATTAGCGATGGCATTATTAGCGACTAAAATTACTATCGTAGAATAAAAAAATCTTTTTTTATTTATTAAACTTATTAGTGATGGTGAATAATTATCTTCATCATTCATTATTTAAATAATTATTATTACAGAATCGTCACAAAAGATCACCTCAATCCGATAGCTCTAGCTATGTCAATCCATAATATTCGATTTCGACGGTCACGAATGACCACATAATGATCTGATAGATCAAGATTACCGATGGATCCAAAAATTTACAACAATGATCTTGATGATATTTATAGTACACTATTAAAATTTTACTTTAATCATACATCATTATTATGATCAATTTAGCATGAGATAATTTTAACCATTAAATAAAAATGAGTGATCAAAAAGCCAAACGGCATCCAATTAAGATGATTTTGTAGATAAATAATCTTTATTACTATGTTAATCATTTGTACAGTGATAATCATAAAATTCAAACCGTATATATATAAATCATTCATATTAAGCAGATCTTATAAAAGCATAAATATAATTACTTAAGGACTTTAAGAATAAGTATCAAGAGACATAGTTTTGGATCATTCATATATGCGTGATTTAAATTTTATGATCACTACTGAATAAATGATCAAAGTAGTAGCAAAAATTATTTATCTTAAAAATTATCTTATAATCGGATGCCATTTGATCTTTTGATCACTCATTTGTCGTTTAACGATCCAAACCATTTCGTGTTAAATTAACCATGATAATGATGTCCGATTGAAGAGAAATTTTGATAGTATACTACAAATATCATCAAAATTATTGTTATAAATTTTTGGATCCATCGGTGATCTCTATCTATCAGATCATTATGCAGTCTTTCGTGACCATCAAAATCAAATTTTAATGATCGACATACCTAGGGCTACCAGATCGAGGTGATCTTTTATGATAATACTCTAATGATAATTATTTAGATAATAAATGATGAATATGAGCTTTAAATTTCATAATTATTAGTTTTTTTAAAATATTAATAGTTTTTTAAAATGTTGAAGTTATTAATGATGGTATTTCTGTCATCATTAATACTATATATTAGTGATGGAAGATGACTAATAGCGACGGCAAAAAAATTTAAAAATTTTTTTTGATTATAATTATAATTAAATGTATTAGCGACAGCTCTCTATTTTTAGCGACTGAATTTACCATCGCTAATAGTTTTACTGACGGCATTAGCGACGGCTTTTTGCCGTCACTAATAATTTTGAAAAAAAATATTTAAAAAATTATGAAAAAATATCTTTATCCCTGATAAAAGTATTACTGATGGCTATCTATTTTGAGCGACAGATTTTGCTGTCGCTAATAGTTTTACTGATGGCATTAGCGATGGGGACTTGCTATCACTAATATTCCACCACACATACTCAAGCACGAGCAAAAAAAATATTTTCTGATGTGCTCCTCAACCCTCTCGCTGGTGCCCAAACCCCCCTCAACCCCCTCTTATCGATGCCCAAACCCTCCTTCCCTCCTTTCCCTCATCCTCTCCTCTCGTCGGTGCCTAAACACCCCATCCTCTCACTGATGACTCATCCTCTCACCCGCACCTAAATGCCCCATCCCTCTGGCATCATGGATGCCAGCCCGCATCCCTCCATGCCCATGATCGCCCCGACCCCACCGGCCCTGACATCATCGACTCAACCTCATGGCCCCAAGCCTGCATCCCTCCATGCCCGCGCTGCCCCGACCCTTCCAGCCCTGACGTTGCTAGCCCGACCCCATGACCCCACCCCACTAGCCTAACCCTGGGGTCCTAACCCGTGCCACCTTCCTGCGGCCCCATCCCTATGCCCTTATCTTCGTGGCCGCATCCTCGAGCCAACTTCCGCTCCTAACCATCCTTTCAACCCTCAGTTCCTACACGCCAACCTGTCTTCTATTGTGAGTATTAGCGACGGCTAATGCCATCTCTAAAAGTTATTTTTTTATTTAAATTATGTTAATTATTTTAATTATATATTAAAAATTAATTATTAATTATTAATTAATTAATTAGATAATTAATTAATCAATTATTATTTAATTAGAAGTATGGGACTTGAGTCTCAATATGTAGAGCACTCAGATCAAAGAAAGGTGCCGGGCAGCATTGTAAATATGGGGTCGAGGCATGTCCTGTGTGCTCGATCTCAGATCCCAGTTGGCGTCCAAGACATCTAGTCCCCTTACGCCCTACATGCTCAGGCCAATGGAAGATGCTGGGCAGCATTACAAACATGAGGTCGGGGCGTACCCTACATGCTCAAGCCTTGGGTCCCAGCTAGCATCCAAGGCATCTAGGATGCGCTCAAGTCGATGGAAGGTGCCGATTAGCATTGTAAACACGAGGTCAGGATGTGCCCTGCACACTCGAGCCTCGGATCACAGTCGGTGTCTAAGACAGCCTATCCTCGTGCAAGGATCAAGTGCATATTTTTGACATCTCATAATTGGATGTTAATTTAAATAATTAATTAGATGTTGATTTAAAAAAAAATTATATTGCATGGAACCATAGACCCATCTTATGATTAATGTACATATTCTACTGTATCCATATATTTATATATTTTTATACGGATGGTAGAGTTATATACGTTGGTTAATTGATTATCCAGTATGGATAGTTTGAAAAATACAAGTAATTCTATAGGTCATTATAGTAATCAAACGGTATATTGAGGGTTCGAAAAAATTTCAAACATATTTTTCTTTAGTTCTCTCTACACATCTTTAGCCATGTGGGGAGAACTAAAGAAAAATACGTTCGAAATATTTTTTGAACCCTCAATATACGTTTGATTACTGTAATAATCTATAAATTACTTATATTTTTTAAACTTTATACTAGATAATCAATTGACCAATATACATAATTCTTTCATCATATAAAAATATATAAATATACAGATACAGTAGAATATATACATTAATCATAAGATGGGTCTATGGTTCCATACAATATTTTTTTTAAAATCAATACCTAATTAATTACTTAAATTAACTCTCTACACATCTTCAGTCGTGTGGGAGAACTAAGAAAAAATACTATCGAAATTTTTTTCAGCCCTATTACGTATTGTTTGATTATGGTAATTGCCATATAGAATTAATGTATTTTCTGAGTGGATAGGATCTTCTATACCTATTAGTTGATGATAGGATGTATTTACTATGTAAGTCATTTTGAATAATAAAATAATTAATTAGTAGTTGCTTTGTATTTATGTATATATATAATTCTTAGACAATATGCCGTGGATCATAGTTGGATGGACCATCAAGTAGTCGACAGGATGATTTTTACTGAATATAGAAAGAATGTAGAGTATTTTATGATTTTTTTTAAGGAATGCAGCACTCTTACATTAAGAACGGCTCATTGCCCTTGTAACAGATATGGCAATAGAAAATATTTAATAGGAATACAATTATGGTTCATTTGTATAAGAGTGGTTTTTGTCCAACTATAAGCATTGGTACCTACATAGAGAGATGTGGAAAAAAGTTGCAAGGATTAGAAATGAGCAAGATAGAGACACAGATAGAATGGTGGATATGGTTATGGATGCAGCTAGTCCTGAATTTAACTAGGATGTGGAGGATGATCCAAAAGCTGGCAGCAGCGATTTCTATCATATGCTGAGATACTGATAAGCCACATAGCTGGGATGTGAAACACATATTATATTATCAGCTATGTTAGAATTATTAAATTTGAAGGCCAAGTTTAATATGATAGTCAATTATTATGATAGGATGGTAGCAATAATAAAGAAGATGCTATTCAAGGATGAGAACCTTGTTAGGAGCTTCTACACTTCAAAGAAAATGGTGAAAGGGTTGGGCATGAATATGAGAAGATAGATGCATGCCGTAATAATTGTATTTTTTCTACAAGAGGACCAACTGAAGAGCTCATATGACGTATGCAGTAAAAGTCGATTTAAACCAAGGCAAGAGGATAGAAATTAAAAGGGCATACCATGTAAGGTTCTTCGATACTTTCTACTCACTCCTAGCTTCGGAGGCTCTAATTATCTAAGAGTACTATCGGATAGATGAGATGGCACAAAGAAGGATTCGTAAGCACTCTGATATAATGAGTCATCCATCGAATAATGAGACATAGAAGCAACATGATGCTTGTCACCCTTTATTTGCTCAGAAATCATGCAATATCTGACTGGATCTATCTACTGATGGCTTATACCATTCAGTCATATAGTGGCTTCTTATTCATTTGGCCAGTCTTTATTACTCTATACAATCTTTCATTTGGGATGTGCATGAAAGAACATAACATCTTTCTTACATTACTCAATCCGGACAATGACATCCTGATGGAAGCATTGAGTATATCTAAGATCTCTTGTGAATGAGCTAAAATTCTTATGGTCCGATGGCATACATACTTTTGATGCATCGAAGAAGCAGAATTTTGTAATGAAGGTTATATTGATGTGGACCATTAGTAATTTTTCTGCTTATGGGATGCTGTCAGGATGGAGCACTCATGAAAACTTGCATATCTCTATTGCATGGAGAATACAAAATTATTTCAGCTTGAGCATGATCATAAGTTTCTGCTAGTTCAATTATCATCGTCAATTCCTTCCGAGCATCATCTTTTTGAAAGCAGCAGAATAGTTTCAGGAGGATAAGATAGAGAAGGACCATGCACCCCAACCTCGATGGCATGGAAGTATTTTAGAGGGTATCCCAATTGGATGAAGTCCAGTTTGGCATACTATTTGATAAGTAAAAGCCTCGAGGGTTTGGTAGAACTCACAATTGAGTGAAGCAAAGCATCTTCTAGAAATTGCCATACTGGTCCATCAATTTGATCCATCATAATTTTAACATCATGCATATTAAGAAGAATGTATTTGATAATATTTTCTACACTATTATGGATGTCAAGGATAAGATGAAGGACAATCCCAAGACTTGAGCAGATATGAAGAACATATGCAATCATCCTCATTAGAGCTAGTTGAGGTGTCATCTGAAAAAATTTTGAAGTCGAAAGCATCTTATACCTTAACAAGGGAGCAATTGAAGGACATTTGTGAATGATGTAAAAATCTTAAATTTTCAGATAGTTATGTAAGTAATCTAGCTCGATGCATCAATGTCAAAGATTGCAAATTCTATGGGCTAAAGAGCCATGACTGTCATGTCTTCATGCAATGATTACTTTTATTGCTTGGCATAATCTCCTTCCCAACTTCATATAGAGTTCTTTGACAAAGTTTAGCCTTTTCTTCAGTCTTGAGGCTAGCAATATAAAGACCATATGCAAGTTAGAGAAGATATTTCTCCTAGTTTCTTCGACTCTATGGAGTACCTTATGATTCATCTGGTATATGAAGCTAGAGTGGGGGACCAATGTAGTATAGTGGATGTATCCATTTGAAAGATACATGCAAAGTCTTAAGAAGAAAGTGAAAAATAAGATCCGAATCGAAGGTTCTATTGTGGAGGTTATATAATAAAAAAATTTCAAATTTCAGTTGACACTATATTAATCCCAGTATGCAGACAAAACTGACTCAAATGGATCATATGATGATGGTGGTGAGGGATCAGAGGTGGAGATCTCAATATTTGCCTATCCTGCTTGTAAATTTGGGCACGAGATTTATCGAGTATTGATTGATACTGAACTTTGATAGACAGAGATATATATTTTGCTAAATTACATAAAGGTCGACCCATATGTTGAGTAAGTATCCATCACAATCTCAACTCTTTAATCACTTATCATACTGTGCTTATCTTATTTATGTATAGGCAATATGATGAGATGCTAAAACAGGACAATTCGATGATAAGCAAGAAAGAAATTTTCACTCACACTCACAAAATTTTATAAATTAGTTCCATAACTGGTAAGTGACCATTGTTATTTTATTTTATTTATTTTTTTTAATTTATTTTTTATAATATACAGGTCATGTAAGGTGGCAAATCCACACCTAAAAGCTAGGACCATTAGGTTACAACCAACAAAGTATGTGACATGTTATAATGGCTATAAGTAAATAATTTTAAATTTCACACACAGTAATATGGAGAACATAAAAGTATAATGAACAGCAGTGTATGTATAAAGGGCAGCTGGTTTGATACCGAGGCGGAGAGTGACTACTATGAGATCCTTGAAGAAGTGATCAAGTTGACCTACCCCTTAGGCAATAATATATAGTGTCATTCTGTTTAAGTACCGATGGTTTGATATCGATAATTGTATGAAGGTTGATCCACGGTATGGATTTATTGAAATCAAATATGAATCAAAAGCATATATCAATGACCCCTTTGTGCTAGCTCAACAAGCTACTCAATGTATTATACTCCTTTTCCATCAAAGGATTGTTAGAAGACTGCTTAGAAGCCAATTGTTGGCTGATACTTTTTTAATTTAAGACTTACTTTTATACTTGTAACATTTCTATTATTAATAAAGAGATTTTTATTCCAATCATATTTATGTGTCCATGATTTATCCTAAAATTAACAAAGATGATATTATATATTCTCAAGGTGTTGAAAATTTGAGACATATATTAATTAGTGGTTAGTTTCTAAATACTCTCGATCAAAAGATCGTCACGAAGATAGTGATCAATCTATTTAAAGATGGTGCACAGATCACCTCCCTTCTTGCAAATGAGTCTCAGATCTGCAGTGTAGGGACATTGATGTAAGAGTGCAGTGGTTATTAGAGAATAACTTACACTGAGCATGACCAACATAAAAATTACTTGAATGTCTACTCACTCATCAGTGATTATCTCGATGCTGCAATGGTACGAGTGGTCTTTTGACTTGCGATGTCATTGGCTATTCACAGTGAGGCTATTGAGTTTGACTGCACATTGCTTTGGTCTCGAGCCATTCGGATCCTTGCTATATATATTGCTACAGTAGGTTCAAATTCGCTATTAGGAGTAGGATGCATCTAGAAAGAATCTATCGATCTTGATAAAAAAAGAGAAGTCCTATGCAATTTGTGAGACTGAGTTCAAAAGTCTTTGGGCAAAGTGTGAATACTGAAAAAAAAAATTCTAGGGATTCACAAGTGAACTCGAGTCGAGCCAATCTGGTATATGATTGACGATGGAGACTGACGACTTCTCCATGACCTCTGTTAAGTCAGACTTATGATAGAAGGACTGAATCACACGATAACTACATCTATGGGTTCATACTTTCATTCTACTAGGTTGCCACTACATACTGCTAGATGTCACTGGTGGATTGTGAAATTTATCATGCATCATCTTAATGATCGTGATTCTCAAATGTTAGAGTTGAAATTATTTCAATCCATCGAAAGAAATTTCGATGATATCGTAATGGAGATCATAATATATCTCATTACTAGATAGAATGGAACCTATGGGGCACACATTAAGAGATTTAATCTTGAATTAACCAATTGGACTTATGAAGTTCTAATTGAATTAGGATTTAGTAAAATTTTATTAGGTTTAGGAGAACCATGCTAGCATATGGTTAAATCTAATTCTTCTTTGGATTTAGATTCTTATTAGATAAGAATTGGATCAAGTCCATAGTCTTGAACCTAATCTAAATCTTTTTTGATTTGGGTTTAGAGGGACACCTATTTGAGGGTCCTAAATGATTGGATCAAGCCAATTAGTTGGCAAATATATCTTCTGATTTTCTTTCTTAATTTTTTTTTATGGCAAAGATTAATTGAAAAGAGAAAGGAGGCGCATGCCTCCCTTTTTGGAAGACCAAGGGGCACATACCCCTTGGAGTGGGCGGATGAAAGAAGAGGGGCCCACCCTCTTTTGTTTTGATGTGGAAGGAGAGAAAGAGGGGCTATGCCCCCTCTCTTGTGCACTTAAAATCCTAAGGGGGCCAAGAGTTGGCAC
This sequence comes from Elaeis guineensis, assembly GCF_000442705.2. NCBI lineage: Eukaryota > Viridiplantae > Streptophyta > Magnoliopsida > Arecales > Arecaceae > Elaeis > Elaeis guineensis. The sequence continues at coordinate 95,749,046 of NC_026003.2, forward strand.
CCCAACTACCTACCTTAAAGAATAAGGGGGCCCCCTCATCTTGCCTTATAAGATGAGGGCGCCCCATCTATCTACTTGCCATTTGAGGCAAGGACCTTTTCAATTAGATTTGATTTTCTTAGAAAGAAAATCAAATTAAAAGGCAAGGACCTTATGAGACAAGGACTACTTTTTAACCTGATTAGATAATGATTTGGAATCAGAGAAAGATCTATTTAAGGGATGGTCTCATAAATTTTAGAATTAATTAAATTATGATTTAAAATTTTCTCTCTCCATCTCCATGCTATCTCTTCTTCTTCCTCTCTTTCCAACACCCAAGGGTTAGGCGTTCTACCTTCCCACATGCCCAAGTTGAGAATGTTCTCTTTCAAAGCAAGGAACAGGAAGAAAAGCTGCAGTTCAAGCGTTGAGATCGCAGTCAAAGATCAAGAGTTGATCAAAAATTTAAAAGAATGAGATTCATCTTGAAGAAGATGGATCTATAGCAAGAAAAAAAGTTTATGATTGATCTCGATGGATACCTTAGAGGTCAGACACGTGTGCGGCTCAAGAACCTTCAAATCTAAAATTATCAGTTGTGGTGTATTTCAACCCACGCAAGATATTGAGATCCGATCTTAATTTTAATTTTTAATTTTTAGATTATATACATGTCTTAGATCTGGGCACAGATAGTATTAGATTTAATCTAAAACATGTGGGGTTAAAGGAGTTTAACCTAGATCTGCTTCCACTGTTTCAAAATTATTTTGAAATATATGCATGCAACCTATCCATTTTCTAACAGTGGTATCAGAGCCACTTATTTTTTAAGATATGTATAATCTAATTTTCATATTAGATCTAAAAGTTTAAATGATTTAATATTGATCTTGTGTTGGTATGAGATTATCCTGATATAGGATTTATCCCCTCTATTGAAAAGATTATCCTAGCACAAGATTGATAGATTTTAAAAATTTTTTAAAAGATTTAAATCAATATTTTAGATCTAAAAATAGATATATATGATATGTCTTTATTCAAGTTTAGATATGAAATTAGAATGATTAAATATTCAGATTGGACTGATATAAGATTATCCTGATGTAGGGTTTATCCCTTATATTGAAAAGGTTGTCCAAGTTTGATGCAAACTGATTTTTTAAAAATATTTTTAAAATATTTTAATTATTATTTTAGATCTGATTATACATGTATTTGATATATGTATTCTTAGTTTTAGATCTAAATTTAATATATATGTGATATATGTTTGTAGTTTAGGTCTAAAACTTGATATATGTGATATATGACATCAGGCTTAGATTTGAAACTGTTTCAAGATCATAAGCAACTAATGCATATAATGAAACATAATCTAAAAAAATATTTTTAAAATCTAAAAATTATGTTATTACATGGAGGATGGATTGAATAAATTAGGTTTAGTGATCAAACTACCATTAAGATCAATTGATTAGATCAGACAAGAACCCATTGTTCCATTTTGAGCAGTTGATTAAACTTAATCAATTATTGGTTAGGATTAGGTCAAAGAGGCTCAAAATCGATTTTAGTTGTAGTTGGTCATATCGATTAATATTTTGATGTGAATTAATTATCTCAAGACCTAATTTGGTGCAGTGGTTCGGACCCATGTCAATAGGTTAACTTGATCGATTTTAATCGACCAATTTAGTGCTTAAGATAAGTATCTAGATGGTGGTTATTTAATTAGTTCTATTGTCTGATCTGGGCAATTCGTTGGTGTCTAAGAAAAGCAATGGAAGGACCCCCACTCATCTTAACTTACTTGGCCACTTTGGGAGATTAAGTTTTGAATTAGGTTACTTGTTGATACGAGTTCATCCATGCCAACTAGATAGGTCAGACATGTGATTGTGTTGACCTAAACTTGATCAGTCAGATATCAAATTGATGACTTAGAAAAGACCTAAACCCAAATCTCTTACTAAATATTAAGTCTAGTGGTCTTCCACCGTTATAGAGATGCGGGTGTCTTCTTGATGTTGATCATTCTCGGCTGGTTACAAAAGTTTGATTGCATCGAAAAGATACAATCACTCTATTGACATTAGATGCTTCGGATAGAGATAGGGTTGGACCCAATAACTGTTAAATGAGGGACCCAATGACGATTTTATATCTGCTGGTGAATGATGGGTCTAACTTAACTAAAAAATATACTAATAACTGTTAGGTGAGGCCATAGAACTTAGAGACCGAACCCACTGCATTTTGCTGAGTAAAGCAATGGACAAGATATTATCCACTCATTGGTTTGTGCTCACCAATAACTGTTAGATGAGATATGTATAAATCAGTGAACCGCAGTACCTATAAAAATTGATCATGTGTAAATTTTATTTCTCCATCCGAGTATAGGAGATTTGAAAAATAGTGAGAGCCTTATTTATTTTTAAAGTTCTAGAAAAATATTTAGTAAGTACAAATATCTAACTAGAAATTATTCTCTCTGTAGATAATCATATCGAGTGCCAACCCTTTAGCTCGTATCCTTGAACAAAAATAGGTTGATCGGGACGAACTACAAAGACTGGCTCTAGAATTTGAAAATTATTTTCAGTTTCAAAAAGCTAACCCATGTCTTAGATTAGGATGCACCTGTGTTACCAGCTCGTCCATCCCCTGATCAACGAGCTATACTTGAAAAGTGGGTGGATGAGGACAATAAGATGAAGTGTTATATTCTAACATCTATATCCAATGATCTTCAGCGATAGCATAAAGACATGAGGACTGCCAAGGAGATACTAACTCATTTACAAGAGTTGTATGATGAGCAAGTGCACAGCTCATTTTGAGATCTCTCAAAGACTATTCAGAGTAAAATACATGATGGACAGTCTATCAATGATCATTGTTTGACGATGATCAAGATATTGAAGAGCTTCAAAAGCTCGGAATGAATTGGACAAAGAATTACAGGTGGATTTGATCTTCAATCTCTTCTATTTGTATGGGCAATTCATTATGAATTATCATATAAATAAGATTGATAGCACTTTGCCCGAATTATTGAATATGTTAGTGACAGCTTAGGGCACCTTAAAATTTCAAGGGATACAGTTTTGACATAGAGTGGCTTTCTCTAAGAAAAAATCTTCTTTCAAGAAAAAGAAAAAGCCTACGAAGAAGCAAAAAACATGCCAAGCCCAAGAACAGGTTTTGAAGAAGGCTGATGATAAGAAAAAATGTTTCCACTGTAATGTGAAGGCCACTGAAGAAGAACTGTCCGATCTACCTAGCGACTGTGAAGAACAAGAAGAAGGATAGCTTTCTGAAAGTACATCTGATATACTCGTAATTAAAATTAATCTAATGATTTTCTCTTCTTCAAGTTAGATTCTAGATTCTGATTCAAGTGCTCACCTATACACTTCTATGCAGGGTCTGAAAGAAGTTAGAGGGTTGAGAAAGGTGAGATCACTCTCGGATCGACAATAGAGTAAGAGTTGCTGCTGTGACCATCGAACCTACCCTCTGCGACTACCATTAAGAATTAGTTTAATTTTGAAAGACTGCTATTATGTACCTATAGCCAGTAAGAATTTAATTTTCATATCTATGCTGGCACAGAATAACTATAATTTTTATTTTGATAAAGATATGTATGTAATTTATTTTGAAAATAAAGTTGTTACACGTGCTTTCTTGATTGACGCCTTTATCATTTATATATGGATGTGAGTATTAATATTAACGAGCAAACTTTCAAAGCCGTAGAGTCTAAGAGACTTAGAGATAGAATTAACCAAAAATATCTATGGCATCTTAGGCTAGGCCATGTAGGAGAGGACAGACAACAAACTAGAGAAAGATGATCTTCTCGGACCATTGACTTTGAGTCTTATCCGATTTGTGAGTCTGTCTTTAAGAAAAAATAGCTAAGCTGTCCTTTGTGGGATAAGAAAAAGAGCCACTAAGATATTAGCCTGTACATACTAATGTGTGTGGTCATTTGATGTACAAGCCAAGAGTGCTATGTCTACTTCATAATTTTTACTGATGATTATTCACGATATATTTTGTGTATTTGATGCATCACAAGTCTGAAGCCTTTGAAAAGTTCATTGAGTTCAAACATGAAGTAGAAAAGTAGATCAAAAATTCATAAAGGTTCTTCAATCAGATTGAGGAGGAAAATACTTAGCAGAGAATTTCAGACCTATCTCAAGGATAACGGTATAGTCTTATAATGGACACTTCCAAGGATGCCTCAGCTCAATGAGGTATCCAAAAGGAGGAATCGATCCTATTAGATATGGTCCATATATAATGAGCTTCACAAATCTTTCTATCTTTCTCTAGAACATGCATTACTTTCTGTAATTCATTTTTTGAATAGGATTTTCTCTAAATTTGTTCCTACCACACCATATAAGTTATGCATGGTAAGAAGCTAGCTCTTGGTATCTCAAGATTTAGGGATGTCTGGCCATGTTAAATAACAACAGGCAGATAAGTTAAGGCTAGATCATTTAGACTCATTTTATAGGGTACCCTAAGAAAACTATGGGATACTACTTTTATCTTTCTGAGGATCACAATTGATTATGAGCCGTCATGCCATCTTCTTGAAAAAAGAGTTTATCCAAAATGGAGGTAGTAGGAGGAAAATTGAGCTCGAAGGAAGATCTCTGAAGAGCATCGAGTCCAAGAACCTGAATCAATAGGAGTTAGTAAATATGGTACCTCCTCTACCTCATAATCAAGTAGGTCTTCCATCCTCCTGAAAGGTACTTAGGTATTCTTACAGAGGATCTAGAGAAAGCATTCCTTGTGGGAGATAGGAAATTAGGAATGATCCCAAGACCTATAATGAGGCGATATTAGATGTTGACTCTAAGAGATGGATGGAAGCAATAAAGTCAGACATTGACTCCATACATTCCAACTAAGTTTGGACCTTAGTAGATCCATCTAAAGTATTGTACCTATTGGGTGTAAATGGATCTATAAAAGAAAAATTGGTTAGATGGTAAGATAAAGATCTATAAGCAAGATTGGTTGTGAAAGGTTATAGTCAACGCAAAGCATAGACTATCAGAAAACTTTTTCACCTGTGCCATACTGAAATCCATCCGAACTCTGCTTACGATAGCAATTTTCATGATTATAAATTTGGCAGGTGGATGTGAAAACTATCTTCCTAAATGGATATCTTGAAAAGGATATCTGTATGGAGCAGTCTTTGGATTTCACATCCAATGATAGTGATCACAAGGTCTGCAAGCTGCAAAGTTCATATATGGACTCAAGCAAGCATCTCGAAGTTGGAACACTCACTTTAATGATGTGATCAAAATATTTGATTTCATCAAAAATGAAAGGAGCAATGTGTGTATAAAAAGGTCAGTGAGAGCACTGTCACATTCCTCGTATTATACATGGATGATATCATCTTGATAGGAATGATATTCCCATACTGATATCGGTCAAAGTATGGTTGTCAAAAGAATTTGCCATAAAGATCTAAGAGAAGCTTCCTACATTCTTGATACAAAGGTCTATAGGGATAGATCTAAGAGAATGATAGGACTCTCACAGCGAATATACATAGAGAAGGTGCTAAAAAAGTTCAGCATAGAAAATCCAAGAGGATCTCTTGCCTCTTAGATATGGCATTCATCTCTCTAAGAAGTTGTATCCTGACACACCTGAGAAGATCCAGTGCATGAGCAAGATCCCTTATACTTTGATAATAGGGAGTCTTATATATGCCATGTTATGTATACGACTTGATATAGCCCTTGTCATGAGTATCATGAGCAGATATCAGGTGAATCCAAATGAAGAATACTGGATTGCTGTGAAAAATATCCTTAAGTATTTGAGAAGAACTAAAGATTTATTTTTGATCTTTGATGAGGATCGGAGCTGAAAGTGGAGGGATACACTAATTCAGACTTCATGACTGATGTTGATGATGAAAAATCTATATCGAGATGTATTTTTTATGTATTTAAAGATCGATTAGTTGGAAGAGTTCCAACCAGTCAGTCATTACAGATTCGACCATGAAAATTGAGTACATCACCATCTCTGAAGCTGCTAAGAAATTTTTTGATTCAAAAAGTTTGTTACAGAGCTGGATGTGATGCCATCTGATGCAATTGCACTACACTACGACAACAACAGCACCATAGCCCTAGCTAAAAAGCCCAGGTCTCATCAGAAGTCCAAGTATATAGAGCGGCGATTCCACATCATATGCGAATAACTCGAGAAGAAGTTCGTTGACGTGCAGAGACTCCATGCAGAATGTGGTGGACTTGCTGACCAAGCCTCTCAGCCAGTAGAAGATCGAAGCTCATCTTGAGAAGATAGATCTTAGGTATATGGTCAATTAGCTTTAGGTCAAGTAGGAGTTTATTAGAGAAGTGCCCTGGAAGTCAATTATTAGCTGACATATTTTGTAATTTCAGGACTTACTTTTGTATTTATAATATTTTTATTATTAATAAAAGATATTTTTTATTTTAATCATATTTATGTGTCCATGATTTGTCTTAGAAATTAATAAAGATAATTTTGTATATTCTCAAGGTGTTGAGAATTTGAGACATACATTAATTAGTGGTTAACTTCTAAATACTTTCGATCAAAGGATCGTCATGGAGGATAATGATCAATCTATTTAAAGATCGATGCATGGATCACCTCTCTTTTGGATAGATGAGTCTCGGATCTGCAATGTAGGGACACTGAGGTGAGAGTGCAGATGGTTGTTAGCGAACAACTAGCACTGAGCATGACTAACACAAAAAATCACTTGAATGTTTATTCATACGTCAATGGTTATCTCAATGCTGTAGTAGTATGAGTAGTTCTTTGATCTACGATGTCATTGGCTATTTGCAGCGAGGCTACTGAGTTTGACTACATATTTTTTTGGTCCCTAGTCATTCGGATCTTTGCTATGTATGTTGGCTATGGTAGGTACAGGTTCGTTATTAGGAGTAGGATGTATCTAGAAGGAATCTATCGATCTTGGTAGAAAAAAAATCTCATGCGATTTACGAGATTGAGTTCAGAAAGTCTTTGACCAAAGTAAGTGTGAATACTGAAAAAGAGTTTTCACGAAATTCATAAGTGAACTCGAGTCAAGTCAATCTAGCATATGACTGATGATGGGATCTGATGAGTTCTACATAACCTCCGTCAAATCAGGACTCATGATAAAAGAACTGAATCATACAATAATTGTATCTGAAGGTTCATACTTTTATTCTACTGTATTGCTGCTACATACTGTAAGGTGTCACTAGTGGATTATGGACTCATCGGACGTCATCTTGATGATCAATGACCCTCAAAGGGTAGAGTTAAAATTATTTCAACCCATCGAAAGAAATTTCCATGATATCATGATGGAGATCACAATATATCTCACTACTAGATAGAATGAAATCTATGAGATCACACATTAAGGGATTTAATCTTGAATTAATCAATTGACTTGTGAAGTTCTAATTAGGTTAGGATTTAGTGAAATCCTATTGGGTTTAGGAGAACCATGCTAGCACATGGTTACATACAATTCTTCTCTAGACTTAGATTCCTTATTAGATAAGGATTGAATCAAGTCCATAGCCTTAACCTAATCTAAATCTTTTTTTATTTAGAATTAAAGGGACACCTATTTAAGGGCCCTAAAGGATTGGATCAAGCCAATTAGTTGGCAAATATATCTTCTTATATTTTCTCCCTTGATTTTTCTTTTGTGGCAAGAATTAATTGTAAAGAGAGAGGAGGTGCATGCCTCCCTTTTTAAAAAGACCAAGGGGTGCATAACCCTTGGAGTGGGCGGATGAAAGAGAGAGGGGCCCACCCCTCTTTTGTTTTGATGTGGAAGGAGAGAGAGAGGGGCTACACCCCCTCTCTTATGCACTTAAAACCCTAAGGGGCACCATAAGTTGGCACCCCAACTACCTGCCTTAAAGAATAAGGGGTGCCCCATATCTTGCCTTATAAGATGAGGGGCCACATCTACTTGTCATTTGAGGCAAGGCCTTTCCAATTGGATCTGATTTTTTTAGGAAGAAAATCAAATTAAAAGGCAAGAGACTTTATAAGATAAGGACTAACCTTTTTAGCCTGATTGCATAATGATTTGAAATCAAGGAAAGATCTATTTAAGGATGGTCTCCTAGGGTTTTAGAATTAATTGAATTGTGATTTAAAATTTTCTCTCTCCATCTCCATGCCATCTCTTCTTCTTCCTCTCTTTTCAATGCCCAAGGTTGGGCATCCCACCTTCCCACAAGCCCAAGTTGAAGGTGATCTATTTCAGAGCAAAGAACGGGAGAAAGATTGAAGTTCAAGCATTGGGATCACGGTCAAAGATTAAAAGTTGTTCAAAGATCTAAAAGGTTGAGATTCACCTTCGAGAAGATAGATCTATAGCAAGAAGAAAGATTCGAGATTGATCTCGGTGGCTACCTGTAGAGATCGAACATATGTGCGGTTCAAGAACCTTCAGATCTAGGATCATCGGTTGCGGTGTATTTCAACCCACGCAAGGTATTGAGATCGATCTCAATTTTAATTTTTAATTTTTAGATTATATGCATATCTTAGATCTAAGCACAGGTAGTATTAGATTTGATCTAAAGTATGTGGGGTTAAAGAGCTTTAATCTAGATCTATTTTTACTGTTTCAAAATTATTTTAAATGATGCATACAACCTACCCATTTTCTAATAGGGAGAGAGGAAGGAAAGATTGATGGGCTATATATAAAGTTAAGTCTCGAACCATTCATTACGCGCTCGAAGAAAAGAGCTTTAATTGTTAGAATACTTTTAGGAGGATGAAACATTAGGGTTTCATTGGTCTTTAATAGATGCCGAGTTGGATGCTTCAAGAATTCTCGTACATGATGGCCAACATGAGGAGATAGATCTAACTAATTTTGTTTTAAAGGATAATCCTATCTAAGAAGAAAAGAAGAGAAAGAAGAAGAACTAAAAGAAGAAAACTAGAAGAAAGGAAGAAGTAGAAGAAGAAGAATAATTAGAAGAAGAATCTGAAGGATACCAGACATCTGAAAAGGCTCATGAGTAGTACTAAGTATATAATCCTTGAATCATTTTAAATTTTGTATTTCCATCTATAATTGTATAATTAATTTAGTGAATCTATTTATTTTTATTTTCAGAGATTATACATCATGTCTTCCAGAGATCGAAGCCATGCCAACAGAGGACAGAGCTCTGAGGAGAGAGCGATCATGTGATCTGTTCGTAGGATTCTGTACCTCTCACACCCTGCAGTAAACTCTAATACTTTAAATATTCTCATTTATATTATTTTATCTTTGTTAACTAATATAATATTTTTTATATTAGATATTTTTGCTCAGGTTCAAGAACAGGGGGTCACCAGTGACCCCACAGTCACACGCACCAATGACCAACTCCCAAACACAGAGGCATGGTAGAGGACCCACCTGACTTGCAACATCTTCGACTCGATCGGAGGATAGAGAGCTCATCCATATTAAGAGTCGATCGTAAGTATTATATCTTCACTGAATATGTTTAAAATTTAACCATTATAGAATCTAACATTTATTGTTCAAAATCAATTTTGCAGCATATTTATAGAGAACTCCGTGCCTCATGTGATTACGGAGATCATCCGACGATTGATGTCGAGGTCGGTGAATGAGTTCTCCAATTGGTCGTCCGAGGCTCGTGATGCAGCCTGAGAGATATTCTTGGTAAGTCAAAGATGTTTAATTTAATAATTCATGGTAGGTTTATATTCTATTTATTAATACATGCTTGTTCTACTTGTAGTAGGACAACCGACTCTTATCTCCTCAGATTAGGAGGCTGGTCGTCCGATCTTCGAGTAGGTGGCCACATGTAGGTTTCGACATAGGCTACACAACCTACGACAGTCTGCCATCAAACATTTCATTTCCAATTACCATCAGACTGAAAGTCCTATAAAGATCACTAGATGTGGGTGGATGTATAAGATGACCTCTACGACCAGTGGAGCAGCAAGGAGTATGTTAGTAGACGGCAGAGGGCTCGATAGAATCTGCCCAGCAGGATCCGATCAGGCACATGGGCGACTCCATCGGTATACATGTTGTGGCCGACAGACTGATAAAAAATCTATACCAAAACTCTTCACTAGAACTATAAAAATTTTTATATGTATATTTTAATTAATTTAATTTTATTATTTACTTATTGTAGAATGGCAGCTGGATCATCCATCAGACCAGCTATAGTTGTGGGAGGCCACACACCAATCTAGGAGGATCGATAATTATTTAAATTCTAGATTGCGATAAATCATGATAAAATTTTAAATTATATTTATTAAGTTGTTACAGGATCTGATATGTATATTAGAACTAATATATTTTTGAACTGTGTAGACAAATTACGTGGAGTACATCGTTGTGCGGCACAGCGATGACCCGTCCACTCAGCTCCTCCTTAACCTTGAGGGATGGCTCAAGATCATCAGAGGGGTGAGTAGGAGTGGGTCATAGGATTCAGCCACAGCTTCACCCTCCAGTGGTTGATACTCTTCGACATTCTCATAGGCCTCGATGTTTCAGACTTGGAGCGATGCGTACATGGAGGAGATCGTGCAGAGGCTTCTGAGCCAGCGACCTCAGAGCTTCTAAGATGCTGTCCATGATACGGTCATAAGATTCTCTAGATCCACAGCTACGCAATTAGCTGGGCTTGTTATCCCAGCCATCACATCAGGTAATTCTATTAATAAATTTTTTATTTATTTTATATTTTCATATTTAGAAGCTTCACATATTTAGGTTTGAGTCGAAGAAGGGATCTAGGGAGCTAAAAATTTAATTTAACCATCCAATTGATAGGTCGGAGGTGTCTATAGTTCTGTTTCATTGAATGAAACATGCAGGAATAATCTATTTGAGAATTGAAGGAGTGTATTGAAAGATATACCTTCATATCGAAAGATACACCTCTGTATCGAAATTTATTAATAATATTTTATTTTTCTTCATTTCAGGATGCTAGGACATCCGGCTCTTATCCACTAGCTGTTGGAGAGAAGTAAGAGGATGAGGAGGAGGATGACGAGGAGGATCTAATGATTTCTTTTGTCTTGATGTATTGTATTTTTTTTATACTACTTGTAAAATTATATAATTTATATTTTTAATATAATATAATTGATTTTTTATTTATAATTATCATATTATCTTTAAATTTTAATTATAACAGGTGTTAGGAATCATAATTGATTGTGATTAATAAAATATATTTTAAAAAAATATTATTATTAATTTTTAAAAAAATAAAATTAACTATTACTGACGATATTAGTGATGACTTTAGCCATCACTAATAATAAAATATTATTATATTTTTTTAAAAAAATAAAATTAAATATCACCGATGGTATTAGCGATGGCTTGAGCCATCTCTAATACTTATTAGCAATGGCATTGACGATAATAAAGCTGTCGCTAATTATTTTTAAAATTTTATTTAAAAATAAAAAATAAATAGCGACAGAACTTAGCCATCGCTAATGCCATCACTAATAGTCTTCATTAGTGATGGATAAAAGTTCCATCGCTAATAAGGACAATTAGCGATTAGGATTTTTCTGACTATCAATTAGCGATAGTAAGCCATCGCTAATACTGCCTTAGCGACTAGAATTTTTTTGACCATCAATTAGTGATAGTAAACCATCGCTAATAATATTAGCAATAAAAAATGACTATTAGCAATGGCAATTAGCCGTCGCTAATAGTCAAATTTCTTATAGTGTTAAATAGGGCTTCTGCTTTGGAGGAATGGGAAAGGGCTCAATCGTGTGGGAGGCTTGGAGTGGCTGAATATGGAAGCTTAGACATTAGCTAAGAGAAATTATTTCATGCACCAAGTCCAAGTGAACTAGGGCAAATCTTGGAGCATATGCACACTGGACAGCACGCAAACGAGAATTGGTGAAATGCAACGGGTAACGTGGCCTATTATCCACTGTGGGATTTGGCACGATCCAATTGCACCTGGTGCATGCAATATGTAGATCGTTAGCTAGGGCTTCTACTTGGGAGAGATAGAAAAGGGCATGATTTTTTTCTAAAATGGGCGGTGGGCACAATTTTATTTTGTTTAGCACATGATTTTCATATTAGAAATGGAGATAATCATAATATGGCATTAATCAGATGGATCAAGAAAAGCATACCAATTTTCATTTTGGGAATGGACTCAAGTCCAAATTAAATCAGTTTAAATATTGTGTTTAATCTGATTCAAATCTCCTATAAACAATATCAATTCAAAGACAAATTGAATGCAATACATTTTTATTTTTTCTAATTTTTTCCTATTATTCATAAAACATCTAGTCTATAAGTTGATAAACAACGATAACTTCTTTAAATTATATTGCATGCTACAACTTTTCATGTGATAAATACATTCATATTTATTATAGTTTGTCATGATGTATTTCATTCCTAAAGCAAGCTTCGTAAACTCTTTATCATACATGTATATCATCTAGTTAAATTAACTAATTATATTTAAAGATGATCTTAATATGGTCTAGAAAAATCATGGGACTTGATGCAAATCATTTTGAATACTATAGATAGAAATGGATAGGATCTACATATGAGATCAATCATATTGGAAGCCAAGTCATAAGCTAAATTTTTTAAGACAAAACTTGGTCATATGATGTTCATTTTAATGATCGTTTTTTAAAATAAAATTTTTTTTGAGATCTACATAATTATGCCCTCCTAATAAGGGATGGCCTAGCTATCAGATCTAAATTTCTTTGCAAAGGATCCAAAATGGATCGATCATATCAAAAATTTCTCTTTTAGGTAAGATTTTAATCAAATATATCTCCTAATCTAAAGAAATTAAATGAAGTGATAAAAGTAAAGTTTATGTAAAAGTTAAAATCTACCATCTGTAGAATTTTAGCTTTTACAGTTTATTTATATGAGTTATGTCTATTTAGGAAAGCAAGTCATATAGAAATTGGGAAGATGAATCCGACCAAGTTTGAGTAAGAACAAATCTTATCCTTACGAATATAAGGATGTAACTCAATTTTAAATGAACAATGAAATTAAAGAGGATGTAAAACTTTTACTTTTGTTAGTTTTTGTACCTTTTTCCTTCTTCCAATTGAATCATAGATTTCTTTAGCAAATGGCTAAATGCCTCATTTGCTCTGTATCTTATATGATTCTATATTATAATAGTAGATTAAATAACTCAATTTTTCATGTCGTCATTATTATGTCACATTAATACCTCAATTCTTGTAGTGTTGGTATTATATTTCAATATCATTAAGAAATTTTAAGAAAAAATTTTTTCTAATAGAATTTTTTTATTTTTAAAAATATCTTATTAGCACCAAGAGATTCATCCCTTGATAAATCTTGAAGGAACAAACTTTCCTTACAAATCCTCAGTAAAAATTAATGAATAATTACTCACAAATTCCTTTAGATTATCGAAGGATTTTCAAGAGATTTACTGAGCCGGTAAATCCTTGCAAATCACTTAAAATTCCTTAGTAAAATTAGATTTTGAATACAACTTAACACCCATTGAAAATTTCTTTTTAATCCCTCAGTGATTTTTTGAGAGACAGATCCCTCAATGATATTCCTTGATGAAAGCTAATTTCTGATAGTGTATCCCATAAAGCTCTTAGTATCCGGTGCAAAAGCTAAGGCTAATGGTGAAAGAATGAGGTATCATTTTTTTCATCTGATTTAAAGGGAATAAAGAGAATAAGGAGCTAAAAATGCCAACCCCCATTTTTTCTGAAATCTAAACAGACGTGCCTTCTCTTTAGACTGCTTTATTCTTGTGTGGGAAAGATTTTTGACCAAATAAAACTAGAAAATAGGTTTTAGTTAGGTCACGAGAAAAAGAAACCAGGCATTAATCCAATGTAAACTGTATTTTGAACTTTTGTGGATATTTCTTTGTGCAACTATATAGTGTAAATTCCAGAGCTGGGTTTTCACCAGCAATTTTGTTTTGCAACCCTATGCAAACACATCAGGGCTATGAGTATTTTTACAATATAGCAAAAAAGTGTTGTTTCTTTTCCGTTCTTAATTTACTGAGTTTCATGTAAAAGTTTCTATTCTTCTTTTTTTCTTTTATTCATAAGAAAAAGAGGGCCTATAAAAGGGAAGATATTCAAAACCCTCAAGCATGATAAAGGTGAGACTTAAATCTATATCTCTGGTAAAACCGCAAGGAGATTTATCATTATGCAAGTCTAGGACATCTACTAGTATTCCATCTATTTATTATAAATAAAGCTCTTATGATTATCTCTCTGTCTCTGCACACTTGTCAAATCATAATATCACAGGCATTATGCACCTAAGTCTAATGTTAAACTTCATGCAATGAACGATAAGTTTGCTTTAAGATAGCTTTTTAGAACAGTTTCTGGTTATTCTATTGTTAAAAATAAGTTTTTCAGAAATATTATAAAATTGAGGATGTCGGTTCATGTAGTTGATGAAGTTACTGAAGGTTGGTATAAACAACTTGGATTGTAGTCTCGCTCCCATCCAAATTTTGGCTAGTTTATCCTAATTAATTTTTAAATAAAATTTAAAAAAAAAAAAATTAGAATATGGACTTCATACACCAGTCCTATGGGTGAGTACAACGAACATCAAACCTAGGTGCTGGTATCACTGTTAATAGAACATGAAGGGCCACCCATGTTCCATTACGTATGTCGTTTTTTTTGCCTCGTTCTCGACCAAAAAGCCATAGTACTGGGTCGGAACTTGTACAATTCTTATCAACGGATAATGGATAATGATGAAGGCATAACGTGTATTCGTCCGAGTATAACACATCCGTTGCAACTCACGAGACCAGGATATTTTTTCGTTGGGTCAGCAGAGCAAAATATGATGTAATAATTTCCAAGGAATAGGACAGGCAAAGAAAGGACGACTATATGATTTTTTTTTTTTTTTTTTTTTCTCGTGGCCTCTTTTCCTCCAACTTAAAAAGCCACCATCATCCCCACTTGGCATCCGTGCAGGCTGCCATGATTCACTCACATAATTCATTCATGCCTCATCATTCAGTTCAAGGGTTGTGACCTGTGGAGAATATCATCTCAAAGAAAAGTAGTTTATGGAGGCATCAACCTCCGTGCTGCGTTCTAGTTGGTCCGGTTATAAAGGTTACCTTAGTGGAACAAATTAGCAGTACAATTAGCACCGCTGGACCCTTCGTGGGACACACCAACATGGCTTGCTTCCGCAATGGAGGTCTCTATCACGCATATGCACACGCATGCACAGACGCCTCGTTTCTAACTTCTTAATTTGTCTGCCATGCCTAATAATCTTAATAAACCTAATATGGTTAAGAAATATAACAATATAAATGTGCATTGATAAAAAAAAAAAAAAAAAAAAAAAAATGTTGCCGAACCATATATTTGAAGATTTTTTCCGAATGCATATATCCATATTTTCCCATCACGATGTGCATATTGTGTCATTATTCGACTTCCATTTAACCACTGACAGGTCGAATGAGCCAGCAGCACCGGTTTCGATTGAGAAATAGTTCAAAGACTTTTTTCAACATAGGAGTGGTGAATGAGGTTTTTGAAACAGCCTTTTTAAGTATATTTTTTTTTTTTTTTTTTTTTGCTTAATTCGTTAGGTGCTTCATGTCCTACGAAAAAAATAAGTTTTCTCCCCTCAAATGGATCCGATACCTTGTCGCAGTTGACTGTCTGTAATTCACCATCTTTCTAATATCTTGATCTTTAGCAAGTTTGAAATGGAATCTGGATTTTGGTAGATCTGATCTCTTTTATATTTATCCCATACAAGGAGCAAAGTAGTCGAGATGTTGACGAGAAAGAGGCGAGTTTTAAGGCCAAAGTGATGATTCTATTCTATCTCTATTTTAGATTGCGGTCTTTCTGAATCATTGCAGGCAATGCCAGTCAGATATCTCCATACAAAAAAGTGAAGATGAATCTTCCCATTCCACGTTGAGGGTGTGAGCCATTCAATAATACATAGTTCCAAGCTTTAAGTTTTCTATTAAAATGTGGTGAGTGGTCCCGCGTGAAACAAGATAAGCAGCATTCCCTCAAAAAAAACAAAAAGGTGAAGAACAAAAGGATTAATCTAGATGCCACTGTTACAGGAATTGTATCTTTACAGTAGACGGCGGAATCTAGATGACATTTTTCCTCGCATCTTTGTGCTCCACCTGATGGGCCTGGCGCTGAGGTGCGTAGAATATAATTGAACGGACCCACGATAAAAGTGAAAAGACTCCACCGCCTCTCTTTCTTCCCCACCCTCCGAATCTTGTTGCCCCCTCGAACGCCAGACCGCCGTAGACGGCGGCGGATACTTCGGGGGGACCAGAGGTGTGACAGGTCACTTTCCAACGGGGATGGAAGACATCAAGCCCTTAGATCCCGTGAAGGATCCCACTCCCACTATCCCCATCCTCCCACCGCTCCTCAGCCGCCTCCGCCGCCACCGGCGGCCGTAAGAGACCCTACACAAAGACCGCGCATAAATTTAGGACAGCTCAGCAGGCAGCATATTCCTTTCCAGTCCCCACCTAACAATTGTCCGAGATGGGACCATTCCAATCATATTTCTCAAAATAATTAATTACTATCTCCAAGCCTGCTCTCTAGATATTTACCTTCCAAGACTGCCCCGCGGCTCCATCCCAGAATATTTTTGGACCAGCACAGGTAATGTCTCCTGACTCAACTCAGTTGAGCATGGATCTATTGTTCAAAGGACAACTGTATCAGGATATGTCTTCAATTTAGACCCAGAACTACATTATTACTATTCAAGTAAACTAAGTCCAGCCCACTTTAGTAGCAGTGTTAAAAATTTTAGAGATGTGCTGGTTCATTTTAGAGATGGTGCTGGCTTCATCAACTACAGTTTGACTCCAAACTAGTGGCACAATGGTGGATATCATTTCTTGAAAGTACCATCTTACAGTGAATTTGCAAACAGCATGGAATGGTATATCATTTGCGAGTAGTAGTTATAGACGGAGAGACTAATAGTGGGAGATGATTTGCTACGATTATTGACTGACCACAAAAATAGTAGAGGATTGGAGTTGCTCATCCCCTTCTTAACGATATTTTATATCTTTTGCAGGGATGCTCCTCGATCGAAATCAATACATCTATTGTGAGGCCAACAGTACGGCGATTGGATGCTTCTTTGTATCAGAGCACACTAGAAGAGTTGTATTTATGGATTCGGTGATCGAGATGCCTTAAGCATTTCGAGATGTTTTTTTTTATTTTTTTAACTATGTTCATATTGATAATATATGAGTACTCTATTGTATAAAAAAAAAAATAAAAAAAAAAAAGTTCAGCCCATTAAGAGGTCTAATTTCATATTTTACGATCAAACCATATGCAGAATCCAAATTTGGGTTAGATTCAACATATAAGCAAACAATCTACTTAGTTCCATCCATACAAGTGCTGAAGGTCTATTTAGGTCATTGGACATGCATAAACCCAGCATTAATTCGCTTTGGACACTAGTTTGAAACTTATCACATTGTCTCAAGGGTCTAGTCATTTCTGCCACCTCATACATCCAAATCTCTGTCCCGCCAGCAGCGTGAGTTGGAGGTCCATTCCACATTTTCTGATTGGAATATATGTATTCCTTTTCCTAACCTAACCAAGTGGTCCCAATTTTGAGTCATGGTAAGGTGGTAGGCAGCGCACTCCAATAACTTGGCGCCCTCTGACGATGACCAATAGAGGTGACACCTGGACCGCCGCAGAAGATGGAGCGAATCTAGTCGATGATCGCCTGGATTTAACTAAAAGGTGTTCTTTATACGTAGTCCTCGGAGAGCTTCCTACTTTTAACCTTTGGAAGGGACCAGGGGTTCCATTCTCCCACACAACTTTTGTTTTTATGTATTATTCCCTTAAATAGGTTTGATCAGTTACTCTTTATTTTCTTTAAGGATCACTACTCAAATTACAGTCAATACACATCCTTATATATATACATCTAGCAATTATAAACAGTGCCCAACAAGTTGGGTCGTCCACCATTCTGTACATTTTCTCTCTGATCATCCCCAGTGGTGTTGCAATTTCTCTTTACATTAGATACATGGTGAATGAAAAGTACTAATGGAATAGTCACCCAATTTGTAAAGATAATAGTAATGATATGAGCAGGACACTGATAACTTTTGCATGGATTTCTAAAAGGAAGATTATTCCAGCATGTGTATATTTCATCTTGGCTTCTGTTATAACTTGTACATGGTCATCTATCTTTAGGATGCATGTGAAGTATTTTTTATACTAGATTGGTTGTTTGCAATTTTCCTTAAACATCCTTTTGGCATGCATAAACATTTTAATAAGCATAGATGTTTCATGGGCCTAAGCATGAAAAATTGAAGTATAATATTATACAAAAAATTAAAATTTAAACAAGAATACAAACATTAGTTAATAATAACTACGTCTAGTGAATAAGCAGCATTTTCACTCCAGAGATCAAGCAATTTTTCAAATTTTTTTTATTTTTCATTCCCCTTAATTTGAACAGCTAGTTCTCTTTATTGGAGTTCAGAACCAAGTTAAAAAATATCAATAATATTTTTCATTCCTTGAAATTTTTTTTTGATAATTATAGGTAAAGAGCATACTTATATATTTAAATAGAAATGCTTACTATGAGATTCAAACTCCGAGTTGTGCCTACGAAGCTTTGCCTTGTGTTGCTAATCACTAAATGATATGTATGACACATGCCAATCTACAGTAAAGAATATAACTTTGACTTGTTCTTTTTCATAAAAAGAAAGAATTTCAAATCCTCCCAGCCTTTAATATAGCTTAGGGTGATTATGATATTTCAACATGTCCATTGCTATCAATTAGAAAAAACAGTCTAGAACCTCCATTTGGAAATAGATCACCAGAACTTGACCAACCTAATTCGAACTAGGTTTCCTTGAGTTAAATCACTAATTAAGCTTGAAAATGGTAGGTCTAGTTAGCTGAGCAAAAATCTTGAAATCCACAGCACATTGCATCCCCACTTAACGGAAACTCTTTGTTTGCAATGGATCTAAACCACATCTGTGCACAGAGAGCTAAAATGGGTAGTGGATCCTTGATGACCTGAGTTTAAAGGATAGCCCTTATCACTAATTATTATTTAATGCTTTGTCTTGAGGGAAATGATGGTTTAAATTTCAATGGAAAATATTTGTTGAGCTCCATATATATTCTAGGGTTAAGCCACTAGTTTATTTCTAACTTATTAGAGCATAATTGGTTCATATAGATATATAATTATCTATCATCCAAGCAGCAACTAATAGCTTAGTTGATCAGCATCTCTCTTCCAGAGGTATGCATTTGGAGAGGGTTCAAGATTCAAATCTTACGGGTCAGTCGAACATGTTACCAAGACCCAACTAATCAAGTCCCAATAAGTAGAAAAATATAATATCACTAGCGTGGTATGTAAGTCTACTAGTTAAGTCCTTTAAAAAAAATTTATGCATCATGGACGGTGTAAAACTGCGCGCACCATCTGTAGTGATCGGCTCACATACGGCATCGAAAGAAAAAAATTTATTCTTTTTGCGTTTCATGTCCTGACTCCATGCATGAGCCAATCATAGATGATGTGCACGTTGTGCACCGCGTGCGCAAAGAATTTCTCTAAATACCAATGAGTGGGGACATGAGATCACCTGTGTACAAAATTTCAGCCCTGCTAGTAAAGCCCTGATGTGTAGAGGGCGATATGTCGTGACACATGCTGTAGGGTTAAACTAACATCACTCGATATAGAATCATAGAGTTCAGACAATGAGACTAACATCATTGACAGTACAATAATGGAAATCTTCACTAGGAAATACAATGGTGCCAATTAAACTCAAGAATCACATGTCATTCCACATGTGGCTCATTTCTATTGGTGAGTTCTGGTTCCTATTGAGATAGGCCGTATCTGTAGCTGAAAAGGCCAAATTATAAGTGGGGACTGACTGGCTAGTATTTTCCTAAACGATGTATCTTGGGGGTCTGTCCCACAGGGTGGTGGGGGGTCGCTGCCCAAACAAGATAGCACATTATGCTTATTTGTATCATGAGCTAGCTCTTCTGATGTCAGTCTAATCACCTAGAGATGTTGATTAGAGCACCGGCTGGTTATTTTTCTCATTAATTAAAAAACACTTATTGGTGTCTGTTTCGCTCCAATGGCTCAACCAGTGTAGAGCTACTAAATGAGTGGGGTGCTTGCAAAATAGATTATGTAGTCTGGCTTGCCCAATTAGTGAACAAGCTGAGTGAAGCTAGCGTTAACTAGCTTGAGCTTGACTTGGTTGAAGCCAAAATATAAATATATAATAATTTATATATTATATATTATTATTTAATTATTATCTATATAAATATTATTTTATATTTTAATTATTAAAATTTATATATAATATAATGTAGTTCAATTATAAGATCGAAATTGATTAGAATAATTGGTTTCAATTATATAAATGAAAATCTTGAAGGATCTGAAGCTGTGACAAGATCTCTTAACAACCTGGTGGTGAATGTAGCTTTAAATTGGGAGAAATCATTAATTAGATTGGGTTTGTCAGCTTAGCGATAGACCAATCCAATTAAAAAATATCACATGTCATAGTAAAAAAAAGGAAAAGAGTGGGAAAAAGAATAAGAATTGGGCGGTGATCTCCATCCATGATATCGATCGATCTTGATTGAGATCATGTTCAATGATCCAGATCCAGATTTGGTGATAAGGGTGCTAATGATGTGCTCACTGATAGAGAGGGATAGCATGGAGAGGTAGTGAGGCGACTGAAGAGGTTAAGGAGATTGATGTAGGTGACAAAGAGAGCACCCAGCGACGAAGGTACATTATCAATCAATGCAACCACATTGGAGGTGATGGTGGTGGGGGCACGATCGACAGAGGCATGGGCAGCGGTTAGGAAATGGAGAGGGTCATAGCGAGATTGATGGGCCCGATAAAAGAGAAGTGAAGCAGCGCAATAGCAATGCGACCGGAGATCCGGGTTGCTCTTCCTTTCCTCGGCAAAGGGGAACGTGAGCGGGTGGTGGCAGCACGGGTGGCAGCGGTGGTGGTGGGGCAGATCACAGAGTTGGCAATAGAGTGCGGGGATGTTGGTGGACATCGATGTTGCAGTATAAAAAAAAATTTAAAATATATATATATATATATATATATATATATATATATATATATATATATATATATATATATATATATATTTTTATTATTATAAAAAAATATTATAAAAAAAATTTTTATCTTCAATCTTCATATACTTCCTCACAAAAATTCTTTCTCTAAAAAGATCACTCTAAACCTCTGAAACGATCGCTATCTAACAATCTCTCTGAAATCTCTGCTCCTGTTTTTTTTGGCACATCGCGTCTGCTCTCTCTCTCCCTGGGTTTTATGCCGTCCAAAACCACGCCACACCCTTCTGCTCGGTGATCAGGAGGATTTTAAAAGCCTAAAACCCAAGTTATATCGGAAACAGGCTCCTTACAGCACTTAAAAACCTTCCTGGACCCTTGGATCACGGCCAGCAACACCCAGAACCGTTAGATCACGACCCGATCTACGAAAAAAGCCATAGACAGCGAGAAACCAACCAAAAATGGTGTTTCAGTCCATGATGGACCGCGAGAAATTGAGAGGAAACGCTCTCTCGATCTATAGAGCCGTCTGTGCACCGCTCGATCCACGATGGACTGAGCTATCCGGACTCCCGCATGGGTGCACATGGGCCGAGGCCACGCCTGCGCACGTGCTTGGGCCTGGGCCGCACCCCGCGTGCATGCACCAAGGGCCTGAGCCGTGCTCTGCACATTGGGCCGCCCCCTGGGCTGCAAGCGGCCGTGCCACCACCGCTCTGCCGGCCCGCCGCCAGCCGCTAGTAGTCCTCCGCCGCTCCGAGTCTTATGCCAACTTCAATCGGACGTATCTCGACCATCCGGACTCCATTTAAGATGATCTTGGACTCGTTGGACTCCATTTTTCTTCACAAATCTCACTGTGGGCTCAATATGAATCAAATCTCGAGATATTAAATTTTAAAAATTTTTATCTTGACTCGACATTCGGCCTCCTCCTAACTATGAGAGCTATTGGATCTCTTCGTCCTCATGCTCTAGGGCAATCGTCTGCTGATCATGAATAGACAAATATAGGAGTTGAGCCAAGCTACTCGATCCCATCTCCATCGTATGCTGTGCTCCTCCTAACCTGAGGCCTGCTCGGGGTATCATCCTGTGGCAATAGGAATCTCACCTTATGATATCGCCTTTCATCCTTTCAAGTCTCCTGTCTCGTACCCGATCCACCTCCATCTAGAGCTCCATCTTACTTTGAGCTTTTCCTGGCTCCCGAAGCTCCACCTCGCATTGGACTCTCCGTCAGGTAGTAATGTTCTCTCATCTTCTTCTTTCCTTCTAGAATAATCCTATCACCGTATAGCATCTTCAGGATTCTTCCACCAACTACCATCCTGTAGCCTCTTGAATCTAGTCTAGTTAGTGGGATAAGATTCCACCTGAAATCGGATATGTATCAGACTTTTCCCAATCTTCTCACTGCACCATCATGTGTCCTCCAACTGACCGTCCCGATGCTTTTGATCGTATAGTTCGATCCATCCAGCAGATAAATAGTACCCTCACTGTTCTCTAAAGAGTTAAACTGTTCCTCTCTGCAACATAAATAATAGATGCATGCAGAATTTAAAATTTACTGTTGGAAAAAAGTAGATATCTCATCAGATATCTCCAGGACATCTCTCTCTGAATCGCTACTGACCGTCGCTACAGTAGCCATCATCCGATCTCTGAGTTGAGAGCAATTTCTGACTAGATGTCCCAACTCGTCACACCAGTAATATCTAGTCTTGCTCAAGTCCCTCGTCCTAAACTTAGACCGCCTTCGTCGCGATCTCCTATCACTCTGTCTAGTGCCTCCTGCTCCTCCAAAAACCATCAAAGCTAAGTTGCTGCCACCTGAGCTCGAAGCTGGGTTCTCTCTCCTGAGAACCTCATTTTGGAGAATCGACGTGGTGATCTCGTCCATCTTGATAGTACTCTTCTCCACTAGAAGAGCAGTCACCAAGAACTCATATGAAGAGGAAAGAGATGCTAGCAAGACCAGCACCCTGGTCTTCTCTTCAACATTCTCGCCAATGCTGAGGAGGTCGGTGAGGATTTTCTGGAAGTGGCTAAGATGCTTCTGCACGCTCTGTCTCTCAGTCATCTGCAGTTGGTAGAACTGTCTCTAGAGAAAAAAAGTGTTGGTGAGAGATTTCGTCATGTACAACTCCTCGAGCTTCGACCACAGCACCGTCGGAGAAGTCTCGCTAAGCACATGGATCACCACCTCATCCGCTAGGTACATGCAGATGGTACTTACCACATACATCTGTAGCCGTCTCCAATTCTGCACCTCCATTATGGTCGGCTTCTCCTCACATAAGAGAGTATCGATCAACTATTGCTAGATGAGCATGTCCTTCACTTTTGCTTGTCATAAGGAGAAATTGCTCTTTCCATCAAACTTGTTGATCTCCATTGATTGATCATGTCTTCTCCATCTTTAGTCTTGCTCACTACCACTGCAATGTGTGTCTTTATACCGCCTCGCTCTGATACTACTTATTGATGAATGTCTGGCCAGGATACCACCTCCCATGACTTTTTCAATACCGTGTGCTGTAGCAGGAAGAAAGAAGAAATAAAACAGAAAGCAATCGAATATGTGGATCAGCCAAAAAAGGGCTCGCTTCCACGGGGCATGCAAATTTCACTATGAGAAAAAGAAATATTACAAGAGGAGATCTCACCCTCAACCCTCGTACACCCAATCTTTCCCTCACAAGAAGTTCTTCCTCATAAAAGCTCTCTCTAGGAAGATCCTTCTGAACCTCTGAAGTGACTGCTGTCTGCTATCCAACAGTCTCCCTGAAGCCTCTACTCCTGCTCCTGTTGGTACGTCGCGTCTGCTTTCTCTCTCCATGGATTCTGTGTCATCCAAAACCGCGCCACACCCTTCTGTTCGGTGATCAAGAGGATTTTAAAGGCCTAAAACCCAAGTTACATCGGAAATAGACTCCTTACGGCACTTAAAATCTTCCCTAGACCCTTGGATCACGACCGACAACACGCAGGACCGTTAGATCGCGACCCGATCCACGAAAAAAGCAGTAGGCCGCAAGAAACCATCCAGAAATGACGTCCGATCCACGATGGACTACGAGAAATTGAAGAGAAATGCTCCCTCGGTCCATAGAGCCGTCCATGCACCGCCCAGTCCATGATGGACCGGGCTATCTGGGCGCGTGGGCCTGGGTCGTGCCCACGCGCACGCACTTGGGCTTGGACTTGGGCCGCACCCCACGCACGTATGCCTGGGTCTGGGTCGCGCTCTGCATGCTGGAGCGCGCGGCAGCGCCACCGCCGCTCCGTCAGCGGTCCTCCGTTGCTTCGAGTCTCGTACCAATTTCAATCGGATGCATCTTGGCATCCGGACTTCGTTTGAGGTAGTCTTGAGCTTGTTGGACTTCATTTTTTATCACGGACCTTGCTGTGGGTTCAATGTGAATCGAATCTCGAAATGTCAAATCCTAATAGGAATGCATCAGCTATGATGAAGTTGTCATGGAGGACGGTAGGAAGGTGCTCGTGGAGCTTACTTTTTCTTATTCTAATATGATATGCGGTGCTTTTTGGTTAGATTGGTCTGCTGTTGAGTTTGTAGATCCGGTCCAACTAATAAATTGTTCTACGTGTTGCTAAATTTTAAATGAGTTGGTCCAGGCTCGGGACAGCCCAAGCACGACACAAACAGACCCAAGCCTTTGTCTCCTACTTTGATCCTGGCTTGCAAATACATCTCTCAACCAGGGGTACTTTGGGAGCCATATCTTTCATCATTATCTCTCGCTCTCTATTGGGTCTCGTACGAGTCCAAACGAGCTGCATAAATATGACCCTTCCACCCTTTTAGGACGACCCCTCTCTCTCCGTGTCTCTCTCCCCCGCTTCTGCAGCTCTGCTGCCGTTTCTGGAGAGCTCCAGAGTCCGTGGTAAGCCCACTTTGCGAGTCGCTTATTTCTTCTGTCTTTCCCTCTTTGCTTTATGACTCCTAATCTCTATCCCCAAGCTCTCCAACCTGGAGCGCCATTTTCCTCTATTCCACTCTAATCAGATCCCTGACCATAGAAAGCATGCTTCCTCTCTACTTTATCGCCGTCTAGCCACCACGCCCTTGATCTTTTTCTCTTTTCCCCCTAAATCGTTTGAAATCTTTCTATCTATCTACCTATCCGTTTATTTATTTGTATCCAGCCTCTTTCTGTTATTGCTCTGTTCTCCTTTGGTTGTGTTGTATCCGTTTTTAGTTTAATGTAAGTAACAAAGCTTTTCTTTTATTTATTTATTTGTAGAAGGAAGAGGAGAAATGAAGAACTCGGTGTCGGATCGAGACCTCTTCATTGACAGCGAGGAGGAAGAAGACGATGAGGTCGTCGACGAGGAGGAAGGGGGGAAGTATCGAGCGCAGGATGAGGACGGTGACGAATCGGACGGCTCAGATTCGTCGAGCCCGCGGCACAGCAGCAGGCCTAGCTCCTACAACACCACATGGCCCCAGAGCTACAGGTACAAACCAATCCGTGATTCATTCCCGGTCCACCCTCCGATCACGATCCGACCGTCCGTGTTGTTTCTTGGCTTCTGGCTGTCGAATCTCGATCGGGCGGTCTGGAGTAGATCGGAACGCGGCGTCTCGATGCCGTGTTGGAATGAATCATGCTTTCGAGGACGAATAATTTTTATTTTCTTTTCCGTGCCGTGATTTCCTTCTTGTTTTCAATATTATTTTGGATTATGTCGTGCTGTTGAGTTGGGGACGTGGACGGCTTCTGATCTAGACTGTTGGATTCCAGAAAGTTGCGATGGGGATATTTCAGTATATATATATATATATATATATATATATATATATATATATATATATATATATATATATATATGCATTTGGATTTTGGAGTTGTGAGGACGGGAATGGTAGGAGCGGAAATGGCCTTGTTGTCTTATTGTAGACATGGATATTTCAATGTCGGCGCAATAATTGGGGGAGAGATCTGGGAATTTGGTAATAGTTTGGCTTTACAGGCAATTGTTTGGCTTGGCATAATTAAGTTCTTTTCAACAGATGAGTAAAATGGTTCACGATCGTTTGATTGAGGGTAATCTGGTACAAAAAAAATAAATTTTATATTAAATTATTATATTTGATATAAAAAATAAAAAAATAATAAAAAAATTAATAAATTTTATGTTTATTTTTTTTAAAAAATAAAATAAATATCATGTGGATTAGTATTTGATAAATTTTTGAGTGATAGTAATAGATATCATGTTTATTTTCTAAAGAAAAGATAAAATAAATACCATGAGAGGTTGGTGTTTGATAAATTTTCGAGTGAAAGTAATTTATACTTGTTAAAAATACCCCTAATAAAATTGTATATGTAATTATTGAGTTTGTTCTGATGTCTTTCCAAATTTATTTAATAAAAAATTTTTATAAAAATTAAGATGGAGATGACATTATGCAAAGAGCTATGTAATTATAATCATTATATAAAAATTAATTGAAGATGATAATGCTATCCTGATATTAAAAAATTATTTTATGTTGAAAGGTATATTTGTAAATTTGATCATATTCCTATATAGATTTACGTCCAATCAAATGTCATAATTTTTTTTCAATGTTATTTTTTAAAATAATTTTTTTATCAACCAAAGATAGTAAAAATTATTTTTCTCCATAATTATTTTTTTAAATAAATAATTTACAAAAATTATTAGATTATCCCATAATCTAACAATATTCCAACCAAACAAACCCTTAGACTCAGCTAAATACTAGAGTCTAGCCCGAACGTATTGTATCAATATAAAAGATTTTACCAATTCTGACCAATTAGTATCATTAGAGCTAAGATTTATAGAAGTTGCTCAATCACCAGTATTAAAAATAAATAAATAAAATTCCCCAGTTTGATGGAGTCAAAAGGACAAAAAACAGGAGGGAAGCCTTTTTTTTTTTTTTTTCTGAATGTATAAGTACCTGATACCTAACTACATCATTCTCTACTAGCATGTGCCTGTATCATATGCAGATAATAACAGTTTATGCTATGTATTGATGATATTCACACACACACAAATCTTATGATTCAAAGCTTACTAGCAAGGTATACCATATTGTGCTATATCAGATGGTATAGGGAGTACCATATTATATCGATTTGGCACTAGTATTTGATATGGGAGCCGTGTCGGTATTCGGTATATCTAACCAACCCCATATTGATATAGTAATAGATTGGCACTGATACGGTGAATCTCGCTTACTAGAAATCCTATGAGATTTTGGAAAATAAAATAATTTTTTACTATTATATCATTGGCAAATATAAATTGCATCTCTATTTAGTTTAAGAGTTGCCCGAAAAACTGAGAGATAAACTAGCATACACATATAGTTTACAGGCAACTTATTTTGATGATAAATCTATGGCTAATATTTTCATTAAAATTATTTGATGAATATATGATTGAATCCTGTTATAATCAAAACTGCAGGGACTCCTGCATCTATAGTGCCAAATTGGCCCTATTTATTTGTAAAATTTGTTCACAACAAAATCATGAAACTTCAGATTTTCCTTAAACCTTCTGTATCTGTTCTAGAGGATGGAAGACAAGCCCCACAAATGATATGACTCAACATATAATTAATGAGTGTTGTGAAGCATATAAGTTATGGAGTGACATAACTAAAGGTAAACAGAAAAAATATGAAAAAAAATGAAAGCTTGGAATGTGAGCATAATTATGGTTGGTGTAGTGGTGAAGGCAAATTATTTAAGAAGATAATGATCTAGATAAAGGAGCATATGTCCATAGCCAATGCGAAGCTGTTATTTGAAAATACCAGCTAGGTATGCTTATAATCTAATGTATTTAGATTGTAATTGTTTGTGATCACATACAAAATATATGTGTAAGCTTATCAACATCCATATTATAATTATCCTAGATATGTGAAATATATAATTCATCCAATTACATCATTCTCAACCTACATGATCGTTTAAATTGGATTTTTCTTTCCTTTTTCCAGGCAATCGATGGACATGTATAGTAGTGTTACACCGCCGACTATAGGGCTCTTGGGCACACCTACACTTGGCAGATTGTCAAGTTCCTTCATCACTTCCTCCTTCCGTGGGAAGCACACCCCAGAAATCATCACCTCACTCATTAAACCCCTCTTGTCCACCTCCACAGTCGATCAACAACAAGAAGGTGGAGAAGAAAGGAAGAGCTCTCATTCACTGTTACTCCCTCCTCCAATCCCAACACGGAGGCCATCAGCAAAAAAGATAATCCGTGATGATCATAAGCCTCACAAAGTCTCCCATGAGTTGCCTGTCTCACATCAATGCTCCTATGGACAAGCTGTGCTCAATGGTATGTATTTCTCGTTGCCATCTCAATCATTATTAGTTCCATTGCAGTGACAATCCATTAGACCTTTAGCTCTAAAGATCAACAGCCATTCCAATGATTCTATCATATGGTCTAAAATGATCAATGAGACGGTTTGAAGTAGATGTTACACATTAGGATATGTTTGGTTCACAAGAGCTGGGCTCTGAAATAGAAATAGGAATGAATGACTCTTATTTCAGTTATTTAATTAGAAGGGTTCAAATTTCGATTCTGATTCAAGAGAGTATGATCAGAATTATGTTCCACTATTTTAAAATTTAATTCATATTCTTCTCAAGTATTTCAAGCTTATTTTGATTCCAATTCTGATCACAAACCAAATGTGTTTGAGGATATGATCATTTCAATTCTCATCTCAATCTATTTTGATCTCAATTCTTATTTTGGTCGCAAATTAATGATGATCTAGTACTCATATGGCAAGGACATTAGGTAGTGGAATTTACCAATCTTTGTTTTCAAGTAAAAAGATTATAAATTTTTTCATTTAACAAAAATTAATCACCTTAGGTGCTTCTTTCTTAGGTGCTTCTTTCAAAGATTATTAACCAATTTACCATATATAATTATATCATAACCTTTAGAAGGAGACAAAAGAGCCAGCCGAATTTGTTTGTGACAAGTGCTTTTTTTTGGCAGTAAGATGATATAATTGTATTGCTTGAGTATAGATACAACCAGGACAATAGAGAATCAAATCTCAAGTAGCCATGCTTTGTGACATGTGCCTTTGAAAACTATAAATAATTTATATAACAGTAGCACGGTTTCACCTAGACAAGAATACGGGTAGGCGAGCAATGAACTTGGTTCCATTTAGTGATCAAGTTCGTGGATCCGGAGCATCAACTGGGGCCGAGTTTTTTTTTTTCTTTTTAATTCCACAGTGAACAAATTATGCGGGATAGGGTGGGGGGATCTGCATCACGTCCTAGTCAGACCACAGATGAGTCCAAGCTTGGCGAGATGGTGATGGGATGGCAATAAATTAAGACGTTGGCAATTAGTTTAATAGTAAAAATATTTATACAATTATGATCACAGTTGGTCGATGTTCTCATCTTCTGACAGCTCAAGGAAAGCATCATCCCAGGGATAATTCCATGTACGAATTGTATTTATTCGGAACGGTCTGATTGGTGGGCCAGTCGTGACGCGGCAAATGGCAAGCGTTTGGAGTATGAGATTACTGATTAGGTCGGGGACACGATAAGAACGGTGTCCCGCTCTGGGTCCCCGTGGGGTTGAAGGATCTATGGATGGGATATGCTATCCTCTGACGCTAAGATTTGGACGTGACAGGACCGCACGATTATTTTTTTTTTGGTAAGGAGACAGCACGATTATTAATGACACAAGTTGGCACATGGCTTGTGACCCAGTTTCTTGTTGGTTGGTGATGGCTACCGAGCCTCCGCTTCTCGTGATGCCAATCTTTTTATCTCCCTAACCATATAGAATCTAATCATGTGTGTTAAGTGAACTATTTGAATCTGCATGCTAGCCTACCGAGGGAGACATTATACCCTACATCAAGTATACCATGTCAGTGGTGCACCATACCAATAATTTTTCTCATTTCTGTAAGCTTCATTCATCGTGCGTTGGGCTTGTCGCCTCTCTTACCTCGTCTCAGATTGTTCCTATGTGCACTTGGTGTTGACTATAATTTCTCCTATGTGGGTGGCACCTACTCATATATCTTAATTGAGATTGGGATTAGGTGGTGCTAGACCAAGTTGTTACAACATGTACAAGTTATATACAACTAGATTAGCATCATCAGGATGCTCACAATTTGGACTACTACGTTGCATCTAAATCACTCCCTTAATAATTGTTGCTATACGCCTTGCATGAGATTGGAAGCAGTTATCGGAATTAAAAAAGATACTTTAGTAAAACATGAAAATCTTAAATAGAAAAAGGCATATAATTGATGTATGCCTTCTCCATTTATCCATCCACCCTGCAGCAAAGTTGACAAAATAAAGATTTTTGGTGGAAAGACAAACATGGGAGTTATATGCTAGGTGTGTTGCCTTTCTGTGAGTTTGTGAGAACCCAATTTAACCTCATACTTCCCATATGATGATGTGATTGGGTTATCAAGTTTTGATCGTTATGCCCAGATCAAGCTCATTTAAGGTTTAGTACATGTGCACTTGGGCTAGGCTATTCAAATTATTAAGGGCTAGGCCCAATGAAGTACATGTTGGAAGCCCAAGCCCATAAGATTTGCCTTCTGTGACATTTGAAGAGATCCCAAATGTCTTAGCATATGGTACTGCTGACCATCTTCCTTTGTTTGGAAAGTATCATAAGAGCCGTTATTCCTTTTGTGGTCAATTTTCTTTATGCTTCTTGTTCTATTTGCTAATAATTCAGATAATCTCAATGATTTCCAATGATTTATAAGTTCGATTTGGCATATATTTGATGTAAGCTTCACATAATATATATAATTAAATTGTTGGTTTAAAACTATTATCTAATTTCAGTTAGCATACAGAATTGGATTACATTACCATGATCACTTTCAAAAATTGACTTTATAGTTTTATTCAAAAAAAAAAAAAAAAGCTACAGTCCTTGTTAGAGTATTGACCTTTACAAAATGCTTTGCTCTGCATAATTAGGCATAAATGTTCTATGTGGGGTTGGGATCCTTTCGACGCCTTACGCCGTGAAGGAAGGTGGCTGGATAGGACTCTCTATACTGCTCATATTCGCAGTGCTTGCATGGTACACTGGTATTCTGCTGCGCTACTGTTTGGACAGCGAGCCGGGCCTGCAGACGTACCCAGATATTGGCCAGGCCGCATTTGGCACCACTGGCCGGTTTGCTGTCTCTGTGAGTCCTCCCTCTTAGCCATCCTATTCCTAATTCCCATATTACATCATTGAGAATTTTGTTTGATCTAACACTGGGTACTTTCTGTGTTCTTATTTTGTGCAGATAATACTTTACCTGGAACTCTATGTAAGTACAAACTTCCTGCATATTTATGTTGAAAAGACAGTTTCTTTGTAGAGTGTAAAGTGGCACCACCTTATGGATGCATCATGGATTGGAGAAGACAATTATGGTCAATCTTGGCCTTCACTGCTTGTGTTGGTCAAATATTTCACCAGTGGGTGTTAAGGAATTAGCAGTTTAGACCAAAAATAAAAGAAGAAACTCTGAAATTTCTAAATCTTTAGGCGTTGGGAAAAAGGGTTCAGCTTCCTTTTGAACTTGTTGGGAGAACATGCAGTCCACTATCTAAGAAGTAAATACTATCAATATGTTCTGCTGCAGTCCTTTGTTTATGGGAGAAAATCCCTTCATCTCTCTACCAACAGTAACCAACATGCAGCTGAAGCCAAAGTGATCCTTTCATTTCAGAATTTGGTATTTCTTGTGTTTCATTTTATGATAGAATCGTTCAATTCTGCTGATATTTTATTCTTTGATCCATCAATAAGGTGGTATTTTGTTTGGTAAGTTCCTACTAGGATGCCTTAATTTGTGATAACCCAGCCCGATGGGCCCAAAACCAGCCCACTAAGCCCACTTAAAAAAAAAAAAAAAACAGGGAGGAAGACTCTCGATCGGAGTCTTCCTCTTCCCCGGTTCCGATCAGGAATCAGAGTCCTAGGGCCATTAAAAGACCCTAGGACGAGCTCTATAAGAACCCCCCTCCTCTCCTCTAAGAGTAGACCCATCAATCACCGACGATCGTCGGAGTTCCTCTCCGATTTTTTCGATTGAAGCCGCGGCCCCTCGACTTGTGCTTGCCGCGATTTCACGCCGGTGGGGGTCATCGGAGGCTGTGGTAAGGCCTCCTTCTCTTCTCTTCTCTCCCTTCTTTCTCGTGCCTGTGGGCACGATTGCCGGCGACGGGTGTCGCCGGATTTTGTTGGAAAAGAAAATCCCTGTTCGGCCTCTTCTTTTTCCTGATTTTTCCGGTACCGACGGTCACCACCGACCGTCGGCTCTGGCCCTTCCGAATTGGGAAAATCGTCCCTTGCCACCGGCCACCGCCGGGCAAGGTGCGGCCGTGAACGGCCGGTTTAAGGAACGGGGACCTCTAGGTCCCCTGTTCTGGCCAAAGAAGGCCACGGGGAAAAAGAAAAAGAAAAGAAAAGGAGAAGGAAAAAGGAAAGAAAAAGAAAAAGAAAAGAAAAAGGAAAAAGAAAAAGAAAAGAAAAAGAAGAAAAAAAAATATATATATATAATAATGATAATAATAATAATAATAAAGAGAGGAAAAAGAAAAAGAAAAAGAAAAAAAATAATAAAAAAAAAAATACATGTGAGAGAAAGTTTTCCTCATCTCTCTCTCTTAAGTCTTTCTCTCTCTAAAATTGGACTTTCTCTCTCTATCTTCTCTCTACATTTTCTCTCTCTAGATTTTCTTTCTATTTTCTCTCTCTAGACTTTTTATCCCTTTTTATGAATTTTGTCTCTTTAGGGTCACTCTCTCTCTGATTGCATCATAGATCCTAAGATAAACTTGAGATGAAAATATGATAATCTGAGACTGCTCCAAAATTCGTGCAGTAGATCAGATCTCGATCCGATCCTTATTCGAAATTGATAACATCGATCATGGTTAATCCATATTAAGTCATCCTGATATAACTCTGATGATCTCAATTATGATTGTCACTTTGAAGGATACAAAGATTCTCTCTCCACTTTCTCTCTCATGACCGACTTTCTTTCTCTAAAAGATCTATGAATCCTGTATCAAGTCATGCCTTCATCTTTTAGAGGCTCATATTGACTTTAATAAGATGATCCAAAGTTGCTTTGATATCCGTGTTGTATGTCAACTTCATTTGGCCATATCAAGTATTTTTCAAACTCATTATTAAAGAATCCTATTGATTGATCTTGACCTTAATTCGATCTGTGCTTCATGATTTCTTGATCAAGTCACTTGAATCTGACCCTCAGATAAGAGATCCTGAATTACCCTGGTATCTGGATGGTCCGACACATCCGGTCAACAGTCCTCTTTTCTTATAATTTAATCTTGTTATAGTTATGGAATAGAATTTGATAATGATTTGATATTTTAAATAGGATTAGCTGATTCTTCTAACGATGTTTGAAGATCTAAGATGAACGATGCAAGTAGATCTTATGCTCCTTATTTATTTTTAAATGATCATGTTTTTATACAAAGAATTGCTATTGATGAAATCATAATTTTTCATAAAATAAGGATCGGCATATGTGATATGAAAAAGCATGTTTTATTATGAGCATTGATTTTATGAATATGTCTTATGAAAATAGCATGGTTATGAAGCATGAATTTCATTGTTTTTTCATCTATGTATATGTATGTTTTAAGAAAAAGATATAATGATTTCAAAGGCTCTCAGATGGCTATGAATGAATCCCTTCGGGAAGATCGACATCCGGAGCTAGCATCCACACGAAACATGGCCTGCCAGCAGGTATAAAGTTGGCACATGAATTAAGAACTCTGTCGATTAAGAAACATGGCCCTGTCACGGGTATAATAGTGACCTTAGTACGACTATCTGTGAGCAATGTTTTGAAACAAGACATGAATACATGATGAAAATGATTTACGATTCATGATTGTGAAATATACATGATTTATACATGCATGATGAGTTTATAACTTGTTTTATTATATGCTCTATGAAATATTTTATTTTGTATTATCTGTTATTTTCTAAATATTGCATTATCATGAAAAACTTATGTTTGATCCGATAAGGAAGTGCAAGTTCTACTTACTGGGCTAGTGTAGCTCATATTCTTTTTATTTTCTTTTTGTTTGAACAGAGAAATAAGGTTAGGATTGGCAAAAAGAATCCAAGTTTGAAGATCGGCATAGCAAGCTTGAAAATTTGACACCAGAAGTTTATTTTATTTTATAATCATGGATTTGTAGTTATTTATAAATGTTGAGATTCGGGTTAGTACTTGCTTTTGGATTTAGATGCTCTGAACCAATATTGGTTCGATTATTTGATGAATAATAGAATTGAATCTTTTTATTTGACAGATTTTAGATGATTATGATGGATTGGCTTCGTGTTATCGTGGGCTCCATCCCTCGGTAGCATGGCCGTGTTATGTCCCGGATTTGGAACGTGACATAATTTGCCTTACCCAAGAATTTAGTGCTATTTAGAGGTTTAGCATTAGGTTGAGTGCCAATCATAATAGAAAAATGTTTCCGGGCCAATCCTAATACCAAAAGAAGCCCTGCTTCCACATTGTACCATAATCCTACTGTGTATTGCACCAACTACATGAACTGCATTAATGCTCCAGTGCTTCCTTTTGCTGCAAGGTTTGAACCCCAAGCATTACTTGTCATGAAAATTTTTGACTCGAGTAGATCACACTGTGATACAGAGCTTCGAATCCACATGATGGATAAGATTTTCTGGTTAATGGTTAAATGCTATGGCTCAAGAAGGAACCTGTTTATTGTCCAAACTGGCCCACCACCTATTCAAGACCAGCCATGGTTATGAATCTAGGCAAGGGGCACTAAGCAATCCCATTCTGTGCTGATGTGTTAGTCACCAATCTGTTCAGAAGGTGGGGTCCTGAAGACATCAACTCTGCAAAATCCCACAGCACATGACTTGTGGCCTTCATCTTGTATGCAATTGATATTGGACAGCTGAAACATCTTCAGAAAGTATTAAAAGATGTTGCTAAACTCGGATTGTAGCGTGCTTAAGCTAATAAATTGGGCTCTGTTTTGTGTTCTTTCACTATTTTACATAGCATGTGATTTTCCATCCTAGATTTGATTTTATGGGATTTATTTATTTCTAGCAATGTAAAACAATGACCAGAAATCCAGCAGTTTATAATTTATGCTGGACTGTGTAAGGGCTGAAGTTTAATTTCTTCTTACTCTTGGTTTTGCAGGGTTGCTGTGTTGAGTACATTATACTAGAAAGTGATAATCTATCTTCATTGTTTCCCAACGCACACTTAGATATTGGTGGGCTGCATCTAAATTCTCATCTACTCTTTGCCATCATGGCCGCTGCAATCGTTCTCCCTACCACCTGGCTTCAAGATCTCAGCATTCTTAGTTACATCTCAGGTCAGACTGCACGCAATGACATTTCCTCTTACAGTTGTCCTTATATGTTGGTCCAGCTCTTCAGAATCAAGAAGGACCAAGCTTGTGATGGAGAATTTACTGAATTATTTAGTTCATTTGTGCACAAAAAAAGCAAAATATTGAAGAAGAATGTGTTAACCTAGACAACTGTCAACCGTTTAACAGCAATAAACTTTCTGTAAATTGATTGTACTAATGGTTTGTTATTTATAGCTTTGATTTTTTACTTTCTCTAAAAAATATGTAGACCTAGGTGCTTAGAACTACCACTAGCCATGAGTGGTTTTTCTACGTTTGTGCAAGAATAATCCAAATAATACCCATGAGTTAGTATTTCTAAGTTGAAGCATATTAAAGCAAGAAATTCTCTGTGGATCCATTTCGTTTATTTAATATGCATTTTGGTTGGTTGTCTAATTTCAAAATCAACAGCCACTTTATTTCTTTAGTGGAGGAAATGAACTTCGGAATGTTTACTTCATTGAGTGAAGAACCTTTAGATTTTTTTTTTTCTTTTTTTTTTTTTTTTGGTTAATCATGTAAGAGTTTTCTCCTGTCAGCTGTTTCTACATATTAATTTAAGCACAGACGGCACTTGGACTTCAATCTAAGCAGCAAGTGTTTGTCATTAAACCCATATAAATTTAATTTTTAACATATGAAAGATGCAATTCAATCTAATTTCATCCTATTATTTACATTTTTGGCAGCTGGAGGAGTTATTGCATCTTTGCTGGTGGTCTTTAGTTTGTTTTGGGTTGGGCTAGTGGATCAAGTTGACTTTCAAAACGGGGGAACTTCACTAAATCTCTCAGGGATTCCAATTGCTATTGGGTTATATGGATACTGCTACTCAGGCCATGCAGTTTTTCCAAACATATATTCCTCTCTAAAGAAACCTAACCAGTACCCATCAGTTCTCTTCACTAGGTAAGTGGCTTTCAATCATCTATTTTTCAGCTTTATGCATGCATTGCATGAACATCAGTGTAATATTTTAGCATGAACGTACTGAGAGATATAATTCAAATCATACTTCATTAAATATGTTTACAGTTTTGCAATTTGTACCGTGATGTTTGCTGGAGCTGCTGTCATGGGCTACATCATGTTTGGGGATTCCACATTATCTCAGTTCACACTCAACATGCCCCATGATCTGGTGATGTCGAGGGTGGCTGTGTGGACTACGGTAATAATGACACAGCTATTGCATGATAATATTTTTTCTTTTTCTGTTAAATGGTGATGATTCACAACATCAAGAGGTTCATTGTGTAAAAAGTCATATTGCCTTTAGTTTGTGAATTTACAAAGACCAAGGGAGGCAGTTTTTTATGTGATCAACAAAGACAGTGCTTTGATGAATATTAGGGATTAATCTTACTGTTATTTACTTTGCTTAAAATATATCAGGTTCTGAATGCATATATTTGGTTCATGAGGATAGAATCTATGGGGGTTAACTTCCATGTTGACTTGTATTCACCAAGCAATGGGTCACAAATAATTCCTTGGTGAAATTTATGGTGCATTAAAACCTGTAGACTGGTTGGTTTACATTTATAACTTACCTAATTGGTTGTAGTAAGTTTAAAAAAGAAAAAAATAAAAACTTGAACCAGAAGCTATTAATAAATTCTGATTGTGTAAATATCTTAGTGGCTGTCTTTGCATATGATGATTGATCATAAGCAAATAATTTATTGATCCTGAATTCTTCACTTTTTTGAGCTGCTATTTATAATTAGCAACTTATTTATCTTGATATTTTTTCTGTTGCAGGTGGTGAATCCGTTGACCAAATATCCTTTATTTGATATTTTTTCATTTGTCCTTCTTGGGGACAAGATTGTCAGAACAACTTGCTGTATTATACCCTCATCTCGAGTTACCTAAAAAAAAATTGCATTTCTCCAGTGACTCCTGAAAATGAGGTTAGCAGACTTACGCTATGGTGCACCCATTATTTGCACACAAAAAGGATCCTTGGCCCACTTATGCTAGCTTGGCAATTTAACATTGAACTACCCATGTTTTGTGCTAATGCTTGGCAACTTACATCAATCCCCCTATGCCGCCTGGTAGGAGGACCTTTGGTGTGCATGAAACAGGGCACATAGCATTACTCTGCTTTTATTGTTGATAACAATCTTAGCTCAGAAAACAAACTTAATGACAAGATTCATGTTATTTGTACTTGGTTAGCTTCTACTTGAGAATCACATCAGAAAGCTGTTTATCCTTGGCGAGCAGTCTGGAAAGCTTTAAGATTGAGAAAAATGTAAGCAGATGTAAAAGGGGAAGGCTAAAGATTGTGACATAAATATTTTCAGTTCAATGCTCTGACCATGGAAAGGTGCCCAATGGTAGGATATGCTCCACTATTTATGATAAAGAATCAAATATGCATTTATCTTCCAAAATCAAATCCTACATTCTCACACCAATATGCCTAACAAAATTCTAGATGATTAATGAACTTGAGATTTCACAAGTCTTTTCAAAAAGAAAAAGAGAGAGATATTTAACAGCAAAGTTATGTTGCCTTAACCAGTGACCACATATGCATTGACCCTGACTCCAATGGCATTGAGTTTGGAGGAGTTGATACCAGCAAACCATGTAAAATCTCACATGTATGCCATCATCATTAGAACAACTTTGGTGGTCTCCACCTTGCTTGTGGCACTTTCGGTCCCTTTTTTTGGTAAGTCTATATCATCCCTCCTCCTTGATGCACTGGAGATTTGATTTTTCCATTTAAGTGTTTAGTACCTTTACATGCTGTGCACTGTAATTCAAGATTGAACACCGCTACTAATTTAATTTGTTTGTTCTTAACTAAGTGCCTCCAAAGGACTATATTTCTGCATCTATATCTTTTAGAATTTCACCAACTAATAAAAAGGCATTTCTTTATGTAGTATTCCTATTTTAGCAGCTATATATTGTACACTAAGCACTTAAGTTTGTGTCCTCATATCTCAATTGCGTTATCAGGTCTGGTGATGTCTCTAATTGGTTCCCTGCTCACCATGCTTGTAGTAAGTTCCCCATTGTCCACTTATCTCTTCTTATAATTGGTGGTCTTGATATTTTAGCAATGCTAATTATAATATGTTGTCACAGACTTTGATTCTTCCTTGTGCTTGCTTTTTGAGCATTCTCAGGGGTAAAGTGGCCTGGACTCAGGTAAAACATTGTAAAGTTCCTAATTAATCTCTAGAATTCATGCTAACAGAACCCTTGTTTGATATATGTACAATTAATTTGATGGATTAGATTTTTGCCATGTATTAATTAACTGAAGTTATCCATGTTCATTCAAAACAACCATCCCCTTTACCCTGGATCTTGATCCATAAACTTTTCTGGTCATGACATACATAACAATGCAATGATAATATTCAATTAGTTTCAACTTCTTGGAAACCAAAAAGAACATCTGAATCTTGAATTGACTTTGCTTTTTCTGTCATTACAATGTAAATCTGCAACTGAATTTGAGGGTTTATTTTCAGTAATGCTCCACAAAACCAACACCCCACACAACCCCCCCCCCCCACCCCAACCCCACCACCAAAAAAAAAAAAAAAAAAGCTCCCCTCTTCCTGCCCCACACCAAAAAAAGAAAAGAAAAGAAAAAAAGGCATCAAAATCTTCTAGTAGTTTCCATGGGTTTTGGCATAAAATAAACTCTTTTAACATAGTCCTTTTAGATCAGCTTTTTTTTGTTCCCCTTTAAACAGATACGTTTGTATCAGTTATTTTAATTTAAATCATAACTTTGAATGACATTCATATCATGTAAATGATAAATATATTAAAATATTTAAATAAGTGAAACGGATACATTTATTAATGTAAAAGAATTTATATAATGATATCAATTCGAGTAAAAGATAATTTAGCTTTAGGAACATATTATATAGAGCTGATGAGTAAAAAAAATAGTTTTTTTTTTTTTTTCATGAAATTGAATCGGTACCATTATATGATTATTTTTTGCACTCCATCAATGTAATGTCCTCAGCACCATACCTCAAAATATCATATGTGCACTTGCATGGCAAAAATATGTTAAAATTGACATGCCAGGTCATGAAGGGAGATGCAACTCCATGTGAGACATGATTTTCAGAATAGCAGTTTGGATGTTGAAGCCAAAAAAGTATTGAGCATGAAAAATATTTCAAACATTCTCAGTGAAAAACATAAAAAACAATGCCGGCACATTTCTCTTATTTGAGAACCACTCTGCATGCACAAGTGCTCCTTTTATGCATGTAAAATTTTATTTACATTGTCGTTGCAAACTCTTGCTGATATTCAATTTATGGTTGCACATTACATAATTCCACAGATTGTTTTGGACATTGAAGAATGATTAAGGCATTGATCTTCAAATTCTTTTAGATTTTATCTAACCTACTAGTATATGATATTAGCCTCTGTCTTGCTGAATCATAAAGATATCACATTAGCACATCATGTAAATGTTCTTGTACACAAGACCTTCATAAATGGTTATGTTGCAAGAGTCATAACCATTCTTCCATCTATATATAAGATAAAACTTAACAGTTCTTCTTGAATGATGATCAAGCGAAAGTGGAAAAGTAGATGATTTGTAGGTTTCTATGGCAATTATCTCTATAAAATGTCAATGATTGTTTCATTTTAAATTTGCAGGTATCATTATGCATGTTCATTATCATTGTAGGAGTCGTCTCCTGTGCCTTTGGCACATTCTCAGCGATATCCAAGATAATTCAAAGTTTGAGTTGATCTTTTGTTTATCATATGAAGGTTGCACCTAATGGCTTTCTATTTTGTTATATTTGTTTATCATATTTGTTTATTTTTTGTTTTTCTTATAAATTAGGTCAGGGGATCATTAATTGTATTTTAGTTTGAAGAAATAAATTCTGAAAGATTTCCTTGCCAATATGTACTGTTATGTGATCTCTATGACTTTGAATAAGGCAAGATGTATTTTGAAGATTGGTCCTTCAAATTTTACTCTAATGATGTATTTTGCATTATGTCTTTTTGCTTATATTGTGTGCTTTAGAGATAGTTGTTATTCCTCGTATGCCTTTTCAATGTTCAAGGAACATTAAAGAATATTATTTTCATTAGTTTAAATTGTATAATTAACATATTAGACCTTCTTGCTACCAATGGATTTCTATGTTCGACCCTAGCCTTGTTTTCTTCCCGGTATCAGTTACTCCCAAAATAAGGAGCAAAATTATAAAGAGTAGCTAACATCGAATTATAAACTGGATATAAAATGTTCTCCAATATTGATGAATTATTCTTTGATCCTTCATGTTTCGCACATATAGATGGAATAAGGCATGTTTGTTAATGGTATGGAATTATGCTTTTCACCTTATTATTATATGAAGATCTAGCAAGGTGATACAAAATGCGTTATGTGATGAGTTGCCTGGAAATTTTTCAAACCTAATCTTCCCTGCATAATTCTCAAAGCATGAAAAAGAAATGTAAAAAAAAAAAAAAAGTGGAAACCTCATGCACTATGCACGTGAGGTAGATGGGGCTCTTCCTCTTCTCCAATTCTGGTTGGGCAGTAGGAACTTAAGATAAAGATTTTGATCTATAAAAAAGGCTCCATGTATTCATTACACTCCAAAATGCCATCCACCGCTAGCGAGATTGCTTAGATTTTTCTTGAATTTTGTTGATGTCCTTTGATGAATCACTATCGATTTTTATTGGAGATGAGATAAGGATCACTTCTTTTTTTTTTATTTTTTGATTTTCAAGTTATCTCTATTATTTGTGATTAAGATCGATGGTCGCTAGATTTCATGATGGATGAGTTTTTTTGTTTTATTTTTTTTTCTTTTCTTCTTTCACCATGTTGACCACTATTGTTAGATATGGATTGTATTCGGATAGCCAAAGGTTGGCATCATCAGAATTTGCTAGCATCGGAGGTTGCACCACGGGCGTGTGGTCAGCTAAAACCATCCATACTGTTTTCCCAAAAAGAGGAGAAGAAAATGAGAAAAAGAGAAAGAGGAAGAAGAAAGAAAAAGAAAAAAAAGGAAGAAGGAAAAGAGAAAAAAAGAAAAGGAAAGGAAAAAGGAAAAAAAAAGAAAAAATGGAGAGAGTTTGTCTCTCCTCTCCTCCTCTCTTTACTTTCTCTTTCTATAAGTTTTTTTTAGTTTCTCTCTCTACAATTTTCTCTCCCTTCATGAATTTCTTTTTCTAGGAATCTTGTGGACCAATAGAGGGTTCAGGTGCTTAGATAACCCAATCAATTAGTTGATCTTAGGAGAGGTCCTGAACTTATGATGTTAAGGTATTTTTTCGTAATTCCTTCATCCTTAATTATATATAATTTTTATATTTGATCCTGATTATATAGAAGAAAAATTATCTGCTTAAGAAGGTGACGAGTGAAACATCTTGTTTCCAAATTCATAGATCAAAGAGTTCATTGATTACTGTGTTTGACTCAATCATCGATAGAAATAAAGATTCTTGGACATTAATATCTATATATATGATTATTTATGTATTACATGATTTTGATTTTTTGTGACTAATTTTGATGGATATGTGATTATCGATATGACTACTTTTATTTCTATATTACATATTTTTATTGATAGATTTTCATATGGTTTGAATTATGATATCAGAATTTGAAAAGGATATAATATGATATAATATTTTTATGGCATAATTGAGATTAGTAAATTGACAGTCAAGAAAGGGTTGACTAGCTATATTAAACTGAGAATAGCAAATCATCATAGGTAGAAATGTGATACTAAGAATATCCTCATCATAGGTAGAATGTGACACTAAGAATAGCCTGCTGTGGACAGAAATATGGTACCGAGAATAACCTCGTCATAAATAAAAATATGATACTGAAATAGATAGCCCATCATGGAAAGGAATATGGCACTGAGCATAGTCTGCTATGGGTAAAAATATGAAACTGAGAATAGCCTTGCCATAGATAGAAAGTGGTACTGAGGATAGTTTGTCATGGGTAGGAACATAACACTGAGAATAGCCCCACTACAGGCAGAAATGTAGTATTGAGAATAGCCCCACCACAGGTAAGAACATGGTACTTAAGTTTGCCTGACAGGGACTGGAGTGTGACCGACATTAGTCCAAAATTCTAAAGATAATCATTGATTGATCCAGACCATATTAATGAGATACAGATGATGAGACATGAAATCAAAATTAAGTAAAATTAAGTTTTACTTAATTACATATGTCTGGTATATCACTTTTGAAAAAAATGGATATTCAATAGTATATAATGTATATTTTTGTATATATTGATATTAAGTTATACTGAATACTCGATATGATATTTTGTGGGTTATGATTTCTTTTAATATTGTTCATATGTTATTTTCAAATTATTATTATATTGATGAGCATGTGTGAAGAGTCTTACTGAACTATAAAGCTCATAACCCCAAGTCTCTTTTTCATCTCAGAGTTATAGGATACTATTATTGGCTGTGGTTTGTTGTTTTATGTTCATGTGTGAAGGATGAACAGAAAAAGCGACATTGATATCCGATCAAATGATTAAAGGATGACTGAATTTTATAATTGTACATATTTTATTATTTACTTGGATTGAAATCATTATTATTCATTGAAAATTTGAGGTTATAATAATTTTAAGATCTTGTATATTCTTTAGAATCTTGCCCTAGAAAGTGTACAAATATTGCATGCT
Organism: Elaeis guineensis; assembly: GCF_000442705.2. Classification (NCBI taxonomy): domain Eukaryota; kingdom Viridiplantae; phylum Streptophyta; class Magnoliopsida; order Arecales; family Arecaceae; genus Elaeis; species Elaeis guineensis. The sequence continues at coordinate 95,792,672 of NC_026003.2, forward strand.
CGATTCGATGCTAGATTTGGAGCATCACAAAATTGTATCAGAGCTTAAGGTTATGATCTCTAGGGACTGTGACTCAAGTATTTGAGCATAAGGTTATGATCACTAAGGACATGATGGAAGTAGCAGAATATAATTTAGAGTTAAGATTTAAGCTTGTTAAGTATTGTGACAAATTTATGTATAGAGATTGAAATATGATGAGTATAAAGAGGAGATTGATGTCTTGACTTCAATAGGTGAAATTTGACCTAGGATGGGAGTGCAAGATGTTATCTATGGAATATTAAATGAGTTTGTTATATAGTATCATGTGTATTTATGTAATTATCATCTAAGTGATTTGGAATCCCTATGTTGACATGTGCCTAGATCTTGATAGCTTTCTAGTTTTCTCATTAACTATCTTGTTGTAATTTTGGGCTTATTAGAAAAAAAGTTGTTTAGAGTGTTGCTTATGAAAAAATTTCATTGTATGAGTGAGAAATATTCTTTGAGCATTGAACCTATAAGAGGATCATGTATGAAACTCATATGTAACTAAAAAATATACTAGATTCTATTAGTGGATTTGATTTTATTATAAAGATATGGGATAGACATCTTGGTATAATCTTTAGTTATTTAAATTATCATATTTACATTTGATTACTTGAATTTTTTATTTATTTGTTGGAGATTTTTGGGCTGTGCTAAGTTTCAAGTCAAAAGTTTACTTCTTTGAGTGGATCTAGGATATTTTGCTATTATTGTTTAATGGAATAAAGAAATTGATTTTGAGAAACTAATATGAGTTTAACATGGAAGGAGAAGGATTACAACTAGATTTGTCGATATGTGCTAAGGATCAAGGTGAAAGAAGCTTTATGAGAAATAATCAGATTGATTCTACTCATTGAGATATTGATTTGAGATCTTTTAATTTATTTGAGATTAGATCTGATCTTTTTATAAAAAAATGTTGATTTAGAATTGTCCCATTGATTGTTAGGTAAATTCAAGATTAACTCATTTCAAATTATTCTAGATGTATTGGGTTCTAGACGAGCAGTGGAAGCTTATGTAATGATTTCGAACATAGAAAGTGGATCAAGATTTAAATTTGATATGGTATGCTTGAGGCATAATAAAGATAAAGAAACTCAAAGTTTTACTTTAGTTCTATCTAAAAATTTGAAAGATTAAATCTTTTTTAGATTCTAATGTATAGTGGTATTCTTATCAAAATTTTTTTGATAAACCTACATAATTCGATAAATTTAGATCAGAGTGCATAACAAGAGTATGATGGTTTGGATTATTTTGATACTAGTGAAGAACATTAATTCTAACTCAATAAGTGTAGTGATCGGAGACTAAATTTAATTTTCAGTAAAGAGACTTTAATTGGTGAGTGAAAGGAGAAAATTGCCGATTCTTTAGGTAATCTAGGCACTGCAATACCATCCTCAGTGATAGGTTCTTTTCTTGTGGGTGATAATGAGAAGAATTTTGGGCATCTTAAGTTTGGGGTTAATGGATTGATAATCTTTGATCAAGCTCGGATTTGGAACATTTGGCATAGATCTCTTTTTTCCTAACTCTAACATTATTACTTGATCTAATGTAGAGGGTTGAGATTTTCCTAAGATGAAAGTCTAGTCATTAAATTGTTGGAAGATAAAAAAAGGAAGAAGCTTGTAATTATAAAGAGCATCCAATATTCAGGCTTTCTTTAGTTTTTATTAAAGGTAGTTTGGGCCGATTATGATTTCTGTATGGAATTAATCAATCAATGTAATAGACAAAGAATTTTGATATTTTAATATAAGGTTGAAATGTTATTATTCTTTGAAAAATTTGAGAAACTAATATGAAAGGAATGAGTTTAAGATATCATATTGTTTCGTTATATTGAGATTTTATGAAACAAATACTATGTAAGACAGGCTATTGGAAGCTTGAGGATGACATGATGGATGCATATTTTTGAAGTTTATGGTTCAAGCAAACTAGTTTTGAGGATGAAATTATTTTAAAAGGGAGAGAATGTAATGACCCACCCAGAAATTTCTCAAACCTAACCTTCTCCTGCATGATTCTCAAAGCATGAAAAAAAATTGAAAACCTCATGTGCTGTGCATGTGAGGTAGGGGGAAGCAGGAGTTTCCTTTTCTCCGATTCGAGCTGGGAAGAGAGAACTTAGGGCAAGGGTTTGATCTATAAAAAGGGCTCCTCCTTCCTATTTTCATCATACTCCAAAACTCCATCCATTGCTGATGAGAATGCTCTGATTTTTCTTAGATTGCATTGATGTCCCTTGACAAATCACCATCGATTTCTCATTGGAGATGAGGTAAGGACTACTTCTCTCCTTTTTGATTTCCAAGTTGTCTCTATTGCTTGTGATTAAGATGGTGGTAGTTGGATTTCATGGTTGATAAGTCCACTCTTCTATCCTTGTGTCGATCACCATTGCTTGGATATGGGCTGCGCTCGGGCGGTCGAGGGTCAGCATCGATAGGGTTTGCTGGTGTCAAGAGGGGTCACCCCCACAGTCGGGGGTCATGCCATTGGAAGTGGTTGGCTAAAACCATCCACCCTACTTTCCAAAAAGAGGAGAAGAAAATGAGAAAAAGAAAGAAAGGAAGAAGAAAGAAAAAATAAAAAAAAAATAAAAGAAAAGAAAAAGAAAAAAGAAAAAAAAAGAAACAAAGAGAGAGTTTCTCTCTCCTTTCTACCTTCTCTCTCCACTTTCTCTCTCTATAAGTTTCTCTTTAGTTTTTCTCTTTATAATCTTCTCTTCTTTCATAGATTTCTCTCTTTAGGATCTTATGGACCAATAGAAGGTCTGGACTCATGATGTTTAGGTGTTTTCTATAATTTCTCCATCTTTAATTGCATATAATTTTTATATTTGACCATGATTATGTAGAAGAGAAATTATCTGCACAAAAAACTGACGAGTAGAACATCTTGTTTTCGAGCTCATAGATTGAGAAGTGCATCAATTATCATATTTGAGTTAATTGTTGATAGAGATAAGGATTTTTGGACATAAACACTTATATTTGGTTATTTATGTATTGCATGGTTTTGGTTTATTGTGACTCATTTTAATAGATATATGATTATCGGTATGACTATGTTTACTTTCTATATTACATATTTTTATTGATGGCATTTTGGATGGTTTGGATTATGATACCGATTATTGAGAATTTTGACAAGAATATAATATGATACAATATATTTCTAGCATAGTTGAGATTAATAAAATGATGATCAAGCAAGAGGTGTTTGGATTAGCCATGTTAAACTGAGAATAACCTCATCATAGGTAGGAATGTGATATTAAGAATAACCCATCATGGACAGAAATTTGGTACTGAGAATAGCCCACCATGAGTAGAAACATGGCACTGAGAATAGTCCATGTTCGATGTATGTCCTAAAAGTCAATATGACAGACACATTGTAATAAATCTAAGGCATAATTTTATATTTAAAATATTAATTTAATCAATAAAAGAATAAATTTTATTTTCATTCAAGAGCGACGTGTTCTTGAATTATCCATGAAATAATACTTCGATATATATTCTCGAAGAGTTGAGGACTAGAGGTATGTATAAAATTCTTAAATGCTCCGGTCATAGTATCATCATGAGGACGGTGATCAATCTGGATAGGTCGATGTACAGATCATTTCTTTCGAAGTAGATGAGTCTCGATCTACAGTATATAGACACTGAGCGACGAGTGCGAATAGTTGTTAGAGAACAACTAGTATTGAGCATGACCATATGAGAGATCATATGAATTTTTATTCGATCATCAGTGATCATCTCGATGTTATAGTTGTGTGAATAATCTTTTGATCTACGATGGTATGGTTGCTCGTAGTGAGATTGCTAGAGTTTGACTGCTACATAAACATGGTCTCATTAAGATCTTGTAGTAGATGTTGGCAACAGTTAGTCCACTGTAGGAGTAGAGTACGTATCTAAAAAGAATCTATCGATCTTGATAGAGAGTAGTCCTATGAAATTTGAGAAGCTAAGTCCGAGAGTCTGTGGTCACAGTAGTGTGATTGATGAAAAAGAGTTTTCATGAGAATCACAATTGGACTTGAGCTAATCGAATCTATCATATAACTGATGATGAGGTTTGACGATTTATCCATGATCTGCCATCTAGTTGAGATTTACGATAAAGTGACTGAATCATATGTGAACTGTACCTTGAGATTCTATTTTGATTCTACTGAATTACCACTATATACTACTAGATGTCACTGGTGGATTGTGAGAGCCCACTAGAGTTATTCAGGATCGACAATCTTTGATGAGTTAGAGTGAAATCTTTCTGACCCATTGAAAAGAGTTTCAATAATATTATGATAGAGATTATGGTATATCTCACGACTAGATAGAATTGAACCTAGAGTCACATAACAAAGGGATTAGATCTAGAATAAGCAATTGGGCTTATGAAGTCTCAATTGAGTTTAGAGAAATTCTATTGGGTTTAGAGTAATCTTGTTAGCACATGATTGAACTCAATTTTCTCTTTGCACTTGAATCATTTATTTAATAAGATTAATTTGACTTAATACCTGCTAATAACCTAAATGAATTAGATTCATTGAGCTTCAATTATTGGATGTCTAGGATTTGGGTCATATGCATTAAGGATTTAAACCCTTAAGCATTTTCTTGATTGTTTAATATGGGGCGCCACTTGATTTGATCAAGTTGGGTGTGCCCACTTGATTAAGGGCATGAAGGATCAGCTAGGGGGCATCCCATATTCTCATGTGGCATGTGAGAGTGGGCTAATGGGTGCCAAGTGTTGGTGCCTCATGGATCTCCTAAAGGGGGTCAAAAAATCTAAAGCTACAAGGATTCTTAATGCAAGTAGGACTTGTATTAAAGGACTATTTGATTTTGAATAGGATTAAAAATTTTTACCTATTTAAAGGATCCTTCTCTAAGGATCTTAGCATTAGATTTTCAGCAGTCTCCATGCCTCCCATAAGATCCCCATTCCTCCCTCTCTTCTCCCTTCTAGTTCCAATGCCCAAGAGTATTAGGCGTCCTCCATCTCCATGCCCCAAAGGTGTTTGGGCATCCTTCTTGGTAGCTGATTTTCAGAGTTTGGTTGCTGCATAACCAAGAGAAGGAGAGCAAAAAAAGAAGAGAAGAAAAAGATTAAGGAATGGATCAAAAAATTGATCGCGATCCAGGCTTCGTTCAGATTCGTAGGGTGATCATTTTTAGAGAAGAAAGATCGACACCAAAGAAGACTGATCTAGGTTGATCCTAAGTGGACACCCATACAGATCGGATATTTATGCAGCTAAGGAAGAATCTACCATCTCTCAGATCTAGATTCGAAAAAAAAATTACGAAACAGGTATGTGATTCGATCACAAATTTAATTAATTTCAGCATAAAATTCAGCATGTGTTCAATTTCAGCATACAAAATAGATCTTTGTGTTCTTTATTTTGTGCATACATGGTTTAGATTAAAAAATATTTTAATTTTCTATTCTACTATATTATTTAGAAAAGAAAAATTTTGAAACACACATGCATGCCCCTACATAAAATTTCAACAGTGGTATCAGAGCCTCGGATTTCATATGCATGAAAATGACATACATATTTTTAAAAAAAAATTAAAATCTAATTTTAATTGATATATGAGATGTATGAATATTTAATTTAAATCTAAAATTTATTTTAAATTTAATTTTTTTATTTATATATTCGATATGTGAAGGCATGCATAGATCTAAAATTTATTCTAGATTGATTTCTAGTTCATGTATACGTGATATATAGATGCATGCATAAATCTGAAAATTATTTTAACCTAATTTATGATTTATATATGAGATGTATGATTATATACTTAGGTCTGAAAATTAGTTTTAATTTGATTCATGATTTGTATATGAGATATATGATATCATGTTATGATCTGAATTTTAGTTTAGATCTTAATTTTACATACATATATGTGATATGTACTTGTATGTTAAATCTAAAAATTAATTTTATGATTTAAACTTATCTTTATATAAAAAAATTTAGATTTAAAATTTGATTTTAGAATCTAAAATTTATGTTTGTGCATGAAAATTTTGTTCATTGATAAATCAAAAATTAGATCATATAATTAGATTGTATCTAGGTTTTTTTATTTGAACATAATGGGTCAGTTTAATTAAGTAATTGATCAAATTAAGTCAAGTGTTGATTAGAATTAGGTCAATTAAGTTTTAAGATCATATAATTATTATTGATCAAATCAATTAAATCTCATATATAGAATCGATTAACCTAAGGACCTAATTTGGCTCGATGGCTTGAGCCTGATTCACTTAAGCTAACCTATTTGGACTGATTGACCTATTAGTGTCTAAGACAGGTAATTGAGAGGTGATTATTTAATTAGTTTCATTCCTCAATCTGGTCAATTTATTGGTATCTAAGAAAAGCAACGGGGGACCCCCACCGATCTCTACTTATCTGGCTAATTTGAAAGATTGTGTCTTCAATATGATTGCCAGGCAGTTTGGTTTAGCCCATGCCAATTAGATCGGTCATATGATGACTGATTAGATGAGACATAAATCTAAAACTCTTCATAAATATTAAATCTATAGGTCTTTCACTATTGTAGATGTGTGGGTGTGGTACTGGTGTTAATTGTTCTTGACTGGTCACAGTGATTCAATTGCATCAGAAACACGCAACTACTATATTAGCAAAGAGTTACTCCAGGATAAGGATGGGGTTGAGCTCAATAATTATTAGCTGAGAGATCCAATGATGGCTTTACACTTGCTTGTGAACCGTGGGTTGGGTTTAACTAAGAAGTGTAATCAATAACTGTTAGGTGAGCCCACATAACTTAGAGATCAAGTTGCTACAATATACTTAGAGAAGCATCAAGACAGAGTTATCCATGCATCGGTGTGTATGTTACCAACAACTATTAGGTGAGGTGCATGACATCGGTGAGACCGTAGCATCCACTAAAGATTCAGTTGTCACGTCAGAATTTTTGCTTCCCATCCAAGGGTGTAGGGATCTGAAAAAATAGTGGGAGTCTTTATTTACTTCTTAAAATTTTTAAAGTAAATATAAAATTTAAAAGTATAAAAATCTAACTTGAATCTCTACTCTCGCAGTTAAATCATGTCAGCTTCGAACCCTCTAGCCTGCATCCTTGAATCCAATCATTTGACCGATATCAATTTTAAAAATTGGCTTAGAAACCTCAGGATTGTCCTAACTTCTGAAAAATTGGATCATGTACTCGATCAAAAATTTATAGTATTATCAAACCGCTCTGCTGAGCAAAGAGTAGCATATGAAAAGTGGATGGATAAAGATAGTTGGGTTAAGTGCTATGTGCTGGCTTCTATGTCAAACGAGTTACAGAGCCAGTATGAGCATATACCCACTGCTAGGGCTAATCACTCACCTACAAGAGTTGTATGGTGAGTAGAGCCGAACTGCATGCTTCGAAGTGTCCAAGAGACTCTTCAATATGAAGATGCATGAAGGACAGTCAGTCTATATGCACTGTATGACAGTGATCAAGAACATTGAAGAGCTTAAGAAGCTCAGGCTTAATATGCAAAAAAAAATTATAGATAGATTTGATCTTTCAATCTCTTATGAGTTCATATAGTCCATTTATTATAAATTTTTATATGAACAAACTGGACACACTATATTCAAACTGGTCAATATGTTAGTTACTACTAAGGGAATCTTGAAAAGTTCAAGGGATACTGTTCTTGCTGTGGAGTGATCTTCTTCATTCAAGAAAAGTCTGATTGGAAGAAAAAGAATAAACCCATGAAGAAACAAAAGGAGAGCAAGCCAATTAAGGACATTCCCATGAAGGCTGCAGCGAAGAAAAAGTATTTCCACTGTGATGCTGATGGCCATTGAAGGCGAAACTATCCACTCTACCTGGAGAGCCTGAAAATCAAAATGGATGACAAACCTTCAGAAGGTATGCTTGTAATTGAATCTAACCTGATGATTTCTTCTACTTCTAGTTGGGTGTTGGACTCTGATTCGAGTGCTCATATATATACTTCAATACAGGGTCTAATAGAAAGTAGGAGGTTGAGGGAAGATGATATGATCCTTCAGATTGGCAGTAGAGTAAAAGTTGCTGCAAAAGTCATTGGCACTTATCCTTTTTAATTATCATCAGAGTTTAGATTAGATTTGAAAGACTATTATTTTATTCCTGTAGCTAGTCGAAATTTGATTTTTATATCTATGCTAGCACAGGATGGTTTTAATTTTAATTTTGATAAAAATTTTTATTTTATTTATTTATGAAATAAATTGATTGCACGTGATTTTTTAATTGACAGTCTCTATCACTTGTATATTGATGTGAATGTAAATATAAACAAACAAATAATGAGTATCGTAGGTCAAAAGAGATCTAGAGACAAAATTAATCAGAAGTACTTGCAATATCATAGACTAGGCCATATTGGAGAGGACATGATAAACAAACTAGAAAGGGATGGATCCTTGATTTTTTTGATTCAGAGTCGTACCCAGCTTATGAATCTTATCTTCGAAAAAAAATGATCAAGTTACCCTTTGTGGGACATGGAGAAAAGACCATTGAGTTACTTGCCCTGGTACATACCGACGTTTATGGGCCATTTGATGTGCAGGTCAATGATGGTTATAGCTACTTCATCATCTTTACCGATGATTTGTCACGGTACCGATATATGTATCCAATGAAAACATAAGTCTGAAGTCTTGAAAAAGTTCAAAAAATTCAGAAAAAAAGTAGAGAAACAAATAAACAAATACATTAAGATTTTTTAATATAATCAAAGAGGTGAATATCTTAGTCAAAAATTTTTTAGATATTTTAAGAACAACGGTATAGTCTCTTAATGGACTCCTTCTGGAATACCTCAGCTCAATGGGGTATCCGAAAAGAAGAATAAGATCCTATTAGATATGGTCAGGTCTATGATGAGCTTTACTGATTTATCCTTATATCTTTGGAGATATACTTTATTAACTGTAATTCACCTATTGAAAAGAGTTCTATTAAAATTCATTTCTACCACACCATATGAGATATGGTATGATAAGAAATCGAGTCTAGGCTATCTTAAGATTTGAGATTGTCTGACCTATGTCAAAAGATAGATGATTGATAAATTAGAGGATATATCTGTAATAGCTTATTTTATTGGATATCCAAAAGAATCAATGAGATACTACTTCTACTTTTCATAAGATCACAATGTGATTGTGAGTTGGAATGCCATATTCTTAAAAAAATAGTTTATCCAGGATGGTGGCAGTGGGAGATTAGTTGAGCTTGAAGAGAAGGTCTTTGATAAGTAAAGAGCTATAGATTTTCAGGAACCCATTATTCATGAGCTAGTAGTTGATATTTTTCTACCACCTCATAGATCTAGTAGGATCTTCTATCCTTCTGAAAGGTACATGGGTATGCTTACAGAGGAAGTAAAAAAAATATTCTTTATAGGAGATAAAGATTATGGTGATAATCTTAATACTTTTGATGAGGTGATGTCTGATATCGATTTTGAGAAATGGTAAGATGCAATGAAGTCAGAAATTGATTCAATGTACTTGAACCAACTATGGACCTTAGTGGATTCACCCAAGGGTATAGTACCCATTGGGTGTAAATGGATCTACAAAAGAAGAATAGGTGTAGATGGTAAGGTAGAGATTTATAAAGCTAAGCTCATGACGAAAGTTTATAATCAGTATAAAGGCATTGACTATCAGAAAATCTTCTCGTCCGTAGTCATATTGAAATCTATCCACACTCTACTTGCTGTTGCAGCTTATTATGATTATAAAATCTAACAGATGAATGTGAAAACTATTTTTTTGAATGGATATCTTGAAAAAAATATTTGTATAGAGTAGCCTTTGAATTTCATATCAGGTGATGGTGATCACCGAGTCTGCAAGTTGCAAAGGTCCATATGTGGATTAAAGTAAGCTTCTCAGAGTTGGAACCTTCATTTTGATAAAGCAATCAAATCATTTGATTTCATCAAGAATGAAGAGGAACATTATGTATATAAGAGGGTTAGTGGGAGCGCAATAACATTCTCCGTATTGTACGTGGATGATATTCTCCTCATTGAAAATGATATTTTCATTCTGACCAAGATCAAAAAATGGTTGTCGAAGAAATTCTTCATGAAAGACCTAGGAGAAGCATCCTATATTTTTGGATTAAAGATCTATAGAGATAGATCTAAAAGGATACTACGCCTGTCACAAAAGTTGTACATAGAGAAAGTGTTGAAAAGGTTCAGCATGAAAAGCTCTAAAAGAGGTCTTCTACCCCTCAGGCATGGTATTCATCTTTCCAAGATGATGTGTCCGAACACATTTGAGAAAATTCAGTGCATGAGTAGGATTCCTTATGTCTCGATCATAGGGAGCCTCATGTATGCCATACTGTGTATTTGACCTGATATTGTCCTTGCTGTGAGTATCACAAGTAGATATCAATCGAATCCAGATGAGGAGCACTTGATAGCTATAAAGAATATCCTTAAGTACTTAAGAAGAACTCAAGATTTGTTCTTGATCTTGGGAGGAGGTTTTGAGTTATGAGTCGGGGGGTATACTGATTTAGACTTCATATCTGATTTTGATGATAAAAAATTTACATCAGGATATGTGTTCATATGCAATGGTGGCACAGTCAACTGAAAGAGTTTCAAGTAACCCATCATAGTAGATTTGACCATAAAAGCTGAATATATCACTGCTTCAGATGCTGCAAAGAAAGATTTTTGGTTCAAGAAGTTCATCATGGAGCTTGGGGTAATGACATCGGATGTCATACCATTTTATTATGACAACAATGGAGCCATAACACTTGCTAAGGAGTTAAGATCTTATCATAAATTAAAGCATATCAAGCGGCAGTTTCATATCATACATGACTATCTCGAAAAAAATATATCGAGGTGTGAAGAGTAGACTCCATAGATAATGTGAAAGATCCATTGATAAAATAATTGAGCCAACCAAAGATGGAGGTCCATCTTGAGAAGATGGAACTTAGATTAGTGGCCAATTAATTTTAGTTCAAGTAGAAGATTGTTAGATGTATGTCCTAGAAGCCAATATGGAAGATACATTGTAATAAATCTAGGACATAATTTTATTTTTAAAATATTGATTTGATCAATAAAAGGATAAGTTTTATGTTTATTCAAGAGTGATGTGTCCTTAAATCGTCTATAGAATAATACTGCGATACATATTCTCAAAAAGTTGAGAATTAGAAGTATGTATAAAATTTTAAATACTCTCAGTCATAGTATCATCATGAGGATGATGATCGATCCGAATAGATCGATATACAGATTATTTCTTTCGGGATAGATGAATCTCTAGTCTACATTGTATAGATATTGAGCGATGAGTATGGATAGTTGTTAGAGAATAACTAGTACTGAATATGACCATACAAAAGATCATATGAATTTCTATTCGATCATCAGTGATCGTTTTGATACTGTAATTGTATGAATGGTTCTTTGACTTGTGATGGCATGGTTGCTCGTAGTGAGGCTGTTAGAGTTTGACTGATATATAATTATGGCCTCATTAAGATCTTATAGTGAATGTTGGTGACAGTTGATCCACTGTAGAAGTAGGATATGCATCTAAAAGAAATCTATTGACTTTGATAAGTAGTCCTATGAGATTTGAGAGGTTAAGTCTGAGAGTTTGTGGCCGTAGTAGTATGATTGATAAAAAAAATTTCCATGAGGATCATAATTGGACTTAAGTTAATCGAATCTATCATATAATTGATGATAAGGTTTGATGATTTATCCATGACCTATCATCTAGTCAGAACTCATGATAGAAGTACTGGATCACATATAAACTATATCTTGAGGTTCTATCTCAGTTCTACTGGATTGCCACTATATACTAGTAGGTGTCACTAGTAGATTGTGAGAGCTTACTAGAGCTGCTCAAGATTGACAATCTTTGAATTTCGATCCATTGAAAAAAGTTTTAATGATATTATGATAGAGATCATGGTATATCTTACTACCAGATAGAATTGAATTATGGGGTCACACAATAAAAAAATTATACCTGAAATAAGCAATTGGGCTTATGAAGTCTCAATTAGGTTTAGAAAAATCCTATTAAGTTCAGGATAACCTTGCAAGTGTATGGTTGAACTCAATTTTCTTTTTACACTTGAATTATTTATTTGATAAGATTAATTCAAGTTAATTATCTGCTAATAATCTAAATGAATTTGATTCATTGAACTCTATTTATTGAGTGTCTAGGGTTTTAGATCATATGCATTAAGGGTTCAAACCCTTAAGCATTTTTTTGATTATTTAATATGGGCATCACGATTTGATCAAGTTGGGTGCACCCACTTGATTGAGGGCATGAAGGACCAGCTAGGAGGTATCCCATATCCCCATGTGGCATGTGAGAGAGTGGGTTAATGGATGCCAAGTGTTGGTGCCTCATGGATCTCCTAAAGAGGGTCAAAAATCTAAAGCTACAAAGGTTCCTAATGCAAGTAGGACTTGTATTAAGGGACTATTTGTTTTTGAATAGGATTAAAACTTTTTGCCTATTTAAAGGGCTCTTCTCTAAGGATCTTAGCATTAGATTTCTAGTAGTCCTCAGACCTCCTATAAGGTCCCCACACCTCCCTCTCTTCTCCCTTCTATTTCCAATGCCCAAGAGTATTGGCATCCTTTATCTCTATGCCCAAAAGATATTTGGGCGTCCTTCTTAGTAGCTGATTTTTAGAGCTTGGTTGCTGCATAACCAAAGAAAGGAGAGCAAGAAAAGAAGAGAAAAAAAAAATCAAAAAAAAGGATCAAAGAGTTGATTGCGATCCAGACTTCATTCAGATTCATAGAGTGATCATTCTTGAAGAAAAAAGATCAATACCAAAGAGGACTGTTCTAGATTGATTTAAGTGGATATCCATAGAGATTGGATACTTACATGGCTAAGAAAGAACATACCTTCTTTCAGATCCAAATTCAAAGAAAAAAATTACGAAATAGATATATGATTCGATCACATATTTAATTTCGGCATAAAATTTAACATGTGTTTAATTTCAGCATATGAAGTAGATTCTTATATTCTTTATTTTGTGCATGTATGATTTAGATTAAAAATATTTTAATCTTCTATTCCACTACGTTGTTTAGAAAAAAAAATTTTGAAACACACATGCATGTCCCTATACGAAATTCCAATAGTCTCATCATAAGCAGGAACATAATACTAAGAATATCCCATCATCGGCAGAAACATGGCATTGAGAATAGTGTGCCATGGATAAGAATATGGCACTAAGAATAATAGTACCATAGGCAAGAACTTGGTAATGAGGATAATTCATTATGAGTCAAAATATGATACTGAGAATAGCTCCACTATAGGCAGAAACATGGTACTGAGAATACTCAGTACATAATCAAGAATGTGGTACTTAAATTTGCCAATCATAGACTGAAATATGATTGTGATTAGTCCAAAATCCCAATCATTGATTGATCCGAACCATGTTAATAAGATATGGATAATAAGACATGAAACCAAAATTAAGTAAAAGGGAAAATTACATGTGTGCGGTATATCACTTTTGAAAAAGATGGATATTCGATGGTACATGATGCATATTTTTATATATATTAATATTGAGTTATACTGAATACTTGATATGATATTTTGTAACTTATGATTTTTCTTGATATTGTTCATATGTTATTTTTAAATTATTATTATATTAGTATGAGTGTGTGGAGATTTTTACTGGACCATAAAATTTACAATTTCAATTTTCTTTCTCATCTTAGAGTTGCAAGATCTATTATTGGTTGTGGTTTGTGCTCATGCATGAAAGACGAACAGAAAGAGCGACATTGATATCCGATCAGATAATTGAAGGATGATTGAATTTTGTAATTATACATGTTTTGTTATTTATTCATATTGAGATCATTATTGTTCATTGAGAATTTGAGGTTTTAATAGATTTTAAGACCTTGCATATTCTTTAGGATCTTATCATAGGGAGTGTGCGGCCATCACATATCCGATCTGGATGCTGGGTTTGGAGCTTGACACATTATGTGAATTGTAAAATTAAGAATGTCAAATATAAGAACTAAAATAAAATAAAGAGTAGTGTGATATCCATATAACTAAAAATTCATTTTTATCATGCATTTAAAAAGGACTGAGGTAGCATGAGCACATAGAATTAAAGAATTAAAAATGGTTTCATGCACTAAGTTCAAATTTTTTGTCCTATTTTCATCTTATTATATTTAGGGATTGATAATTTAAATAGCCACTCTAGGTGACGTGTTGATATTGCTTTCAAAGTCATGCTCTTTCTTTTCTTGCCCTATGAAGGTTTTACCACACACAATCAAAACTTCATTTGGTTCATTAGAGTTCCTTGGGCATGCTCTCTAATATTTTAAACTTAACATAAATCAACTTCTAATTCTAAAATCAGTTTTCTGTTGGAAAATGTGTCCCAAAAAGCCAATCGTCAAGCTGTTGACGGTTGAGCAATCAAGTATTGTAATTGATTTGTTAATAAATAAAATATATTTGGCATCTTCATCATAAGCTTTCATCTTCTAATGAACTCCGTTGTTATGATGAAGTCCTTAGGACTATTTAAGTTTGATAAAGAAAGAATTTATCGATTAGTCCTTAAAACTGTTCACGACCAAATGATAGGCTGTTAATAAGGATGACAGCTTCTATCGAGCATAGATCGCTGTAGGCCATATCGGTTGGTTGTCCTCTTAACCAAGGAATGTGGAGACACTGGTATGGCATACAGGTGAGATGTAAGGGTACATCATCATTGAACGTGACCAACTCTAGAGCATTCTGCTGTCGAGAATGTCTCTGATAGGATATAGGTATAAGTGTCCCTTAGACTTGAGATCGCCTCAGTGACTTGCAAGTAACTCACTGTGCTTTGGTACTGGACTAACTGAATTTCTAATTCAGGGACGGAAGGCTTCTGGGCACAGTCAAGTACTTACGAAGTCAGAGTGTGATCGAGATGAGATTGACCACTCCAAGAGTTGGAGAAGAATGAGTCACTGTATTTCAATTTAGCAAAATCTTGGCCAGGGTAATCCATTAGATGGATTTGATATTTTAAAATACAATGTGGACAACCTGATCAGAGTTGACAGTTGAACTCTGGGGTGTCCTATGATCATTTTGGTCAAGGATATGAATTATATGAAAACTATATCCGCATGGGTTCTAAGGATGTTGTTCTATACATTCGACTATTTGGTCGTTGGGTACCATTGCTAGATGATCACTTCGATTGGTACAGAAATTTTTCCTATGCTACCGACTTAGGTTCGGACCTATGAGGTCACACACATTAGAGTTTATGATCCAATTGGATGGTTGATCAATGATTAAGAATCGTTCTAGGGTTAAATGATCAATACGATTGACATTTAACCCAGTGCAAGTGTTGCAGGAGGATCGATTAGCAATTTGATTGCTAATTGGCTAAATTTGATTAAGCCAATGGGCTGAGATTAAGTCTAATTAAATATGATTTAATTAGATTTAGTTTGGGCTTGATTGGATCAAGTCCAATTGGTTTATTGGATAAGCCAAGTGCAAGGAAAAACTAGTCCTAGTTCAACTAGGACTTGGGTCAATCTAATTTCTAATTTGATTAGAAAATTAAATCAGATTTAAATCTAATTTAATCTGATTAAATTAGGTTCTTAATTAGGTTAAGACCTATTTTAATTAGGTTGATCTAATTTTGGTTTGATTTGTTTGAGAAACCAAATTAAAACAAGTCATGAGATAGAATCCTAGTAAGACTAGGATTCCACCTTGCGCCACATAAGCCTTCCCCACACCCTCTCTCTCATTCAACGCCAATCTTCTCTTATTTTGTGCGACAAAAGCCCTCTCCCAGGTCTCTCCCACGTTCACAAAAAGTTTTCTCTCTTCTTTCTTACATGGAAGGTGGTTTGGATCAAATCAAAAAGGAATAAGTTTGGATTTCGAATTCTATGAGATAGAGTTTTAGAAATCCAAAACTCTTTCAATTTTACACCGAATTTATCCAATTTTTTTTTAAAATTTTTATGACTTTTAGGGTACACATTGTGCACCCTTTGCTGGTGATCCATGCACGAAAATATGGAGGAGGTGCTCAAGAGTTGGGTGCCCCTTAACTTGCCATGTTTGGATAAGCCTTGACTAGGTATTTGACCTAGACAAGGACTCTATCATATCTCTCTGTATAAAACGAGTTTCTTCATAAAATTTTTGATGAAGACAGAGATTTGAGAGATCTTTGAGCCATCCAAAAATCAAAGAGAAAGACCTTTGGTCGTGGAGATATAAAAGACACAAGTTAGGGTGTCTAGAGAGAGAAACGAGAAGAAGAATAGGGTCTTCTTCTAGGGTTGTTTGTTTTCATATCTTTCCTCCCTCCATCTTGAGTTTTCTGAGAGCGTCTCAGATATGAAACTCCTTCTACTTTCCATCTTTGGAAGAGTCCAAATCAAGAAGAAGGAGGTACCTGATCAACCATCAAAGAAGGATTAGCGCAGTACTAGCATACTGTGCTAATTTCCTGAAGCAGGACTTCTGATCGAGATTCGTAGGCTCGTGTGGACGACTCCTAGAGGCCAGATGCGTGTGCGGCTTGCAACATCATCCTCAAGCCCGAATCAGCAAGGTTAGAACGTCTAACTTGCAAGGTAATAGATCTGATCTATTGTTTAATACATACATTAATGTAGTATAGAAACATGTTGATATGATCAACATGTAGTTCATGCTATTTTTATATATTTTAATTTTTGATTTAATGCTATGTAATAATCATGTAATAGGATCTTAGATCTAGGGATTCTCTGGTTTTAGAAAATAAATTTTGATTTATTTTAGTCTTCTGCTGTATGATCTTGAAAAAATTTTAAGATCTAACCCTGAAACCCTAGATCTGGTTCCTACAATTGGTATCAGAGCCAGGTTCTTTATTACATAATTATTTATACATGCTTAGATTATTTCTTAGATTAAATCTAATTTATAATCTGAAATTAAAATTTTAGATCAATCACGAACTGCAAGGTTGTCCTACTGTAAGGTTTACCCCTTACAGTGCAAAGGTTGTCCTAGTTTGTGTAGATCTATCTTTAATCATAAATTTGTTAGATATGATCTAGATTAAATTTATGATTTATTAGATTTAAAAGATGTTTAAATCTGAAATAAAATCTCTTTGTTAATAATTTTTGTGCAAAGAAATTGTTTAAAGTTAAAATTATTTCAATTACATGAACCTGTTTAGATTAGATCTAAAGTAGTTTCATGTTTATTTCACTTGTATCTTGATTATGAATCAAACATGCAATATGGTTGGTAGAATCATATTGTAAAATTATTTTACAAATATGAAAATTATTTTTTGAAAAGCCGAACCCAACCCTCAGTCCAAAACTTAATTAAGAATTAAGAAGTTGTTTGATTAGGTTCTAGGATTGTGAATTGAAGAACCTAAGACACAAACCATAACACATTGGGTTAATGGGTTAGTGAGAATTAGGTCCATTAATTGGGTTAGACCTATGGTTAGATTGAAGATGGACTTAATTAGAGAATTGACTAAATCTAATCAATTGTTGTCTTAGATTAGGTCAAGGATTCTCTAGATCAATTACAATAGTTGTAGTTGGTCAAGTCCATGTCTTTAACGAGAACCAAATGGACTTGATTCTTGACTAAGCGGTCTAGCACGAACTGTTAGGTTGATCTAATCGAAACTAATTAAACCAGTTGGTGTCTAAGGTAAACCAGACCGGTGGTTTTTAATTGGGAGCCCGCTTACCTGGCCATTTCTAATGGTGTCTAAGGCAAGCTTTGGCAGACCCTCCCTCTGATCGAACTTACCTGGCCTCTTGGTGAAATTATGTTTTGATCGGATCACTTGACTATTCGAGCTGACCCATGTCAGCTAGGTAAATCAGTGTGACTGATTTAGGTGCTCCTAGACCAGCCCTTTTAATGATTTCCCTTAAGCTGACTTGGTGAAGCCAGTGGGAGGATCATGATAAGCTGGTTCATCTGACCTCATCCTCTATATTATTTAAATTCTCTAAAATTATTAGGTCCTTAAAATGACAAAGTTATGGAGATAACTGAGTCAAAGCCTCCCATTAAGATGTTTGATAATGAGTCCATTAACTCAATAATCATTGCAGACCCAAAGGCCTGGTGCTTGTTGACTAATGGAATTATCACTCATCATATGACGACTTGGAAGTGTCTCTCTAATGGTGGTTAGGTGAGTCAACCAAAGTTGGGCTTAATCATTCGTTGGTTAGATACACCAAGTATGATCATATTAATGGTTAGACCTAACTGGATCCTTACAGTGGAGGCCAAAGCCTACTGATTAGGTTTCTAGGGCAAAATTAAAATTACTAGAAATTGTTTAGAGAAACAATTGGTTATGAACCTACCCTTAGATGTACATGGGTTGGCCAACCAAAGTTGGGCTTGTGTGCAGTCTAAGTGGATTCTAGTACCCACTAAGGAATTAGGGTAATTCCTCGAATTGGAGGTAGCGACTACCAATTCGAATAAAATAGTGAGAGAAATCTTTTGATTAAAGTCCAAATCTTTAGGTTTAATGAATCAATTACTAATTAGGTTATGGTTCTCCTTTGTGCAAATATGGCCACTTCCCTAGCGCTCCGATCATTGTTGGATAATGATAAGTTGGTGGGATCCAACTTCGATAGCTGGTACCGAAAGTTGAAGATAATCCTGGAGCATGAACGGATCCTATATGTGATAATGGATCCTACACCTGAGGAGCCAGCTGCCAATGCACGTGGAACAGTCAGAGACACTTACCAGAAGTGGCTCAGTGACCGGACCACGGTGCGCTGTATTATGCTGGCTGCTATGAGCGACGAGTTCAGTCGTAGATTCGAGACGGCTTAGCCAAAGGACAAGCTTCAAGTGTTGGAGGATGCCTTTGGCACACCTGATGACGTGGAGAGGCACAAGACTAGTTGTGCCATCTTCAATGCCAAAATGCGGGATGGTGCCTCTGTCACTGATCATGTATTGTACATGATCGAGCTGATGGAACGATTGAGCAAGCTCGGCTTTTCCTTGCATGAGCAGCTTGGGAAAGATGCAATACTGAACTCGCTGCCCAAGTCTTATCTCTCATTCCTCACTCATTATAGAATGACAAAGCCTGAAGTAAACTACCATGGGTTACTGGGGTTGCTTCAGAACTTTGAGAAGGATCACCAACTCCTCAAGGAGTCGGTGAACTCAATGGAAGGTTCGTCTTCTGGTTCTCAATCCTTTAGGAAAGGGAAGAAGAACAAGAAGAAGAAAGTGAAGAAGGTGCAAGTTCAGGCTGGGACATCAGTGCAGAGCCAGACCAAAAAGATCAAACCCGATAAGAGTCTATTCTACTGGCAAGCACCCTAGATTAGATAGTGTGTCAGATATCTACTTATGGCACTGTAGGCTAGGTCATATAAACAAGAACAGAATAAACAGGTTGACTCAAGAGAAAATCCTCGAAGTCAGTGATTGTGAATCACTTCCAACCTGTGAGTCCTGTCTTCTTGGTAAAATGACCAAGTCATCTTTTACTGGAAAAGGTGAGAGAGCTACTGAGCTCTTGGGCCTAGTACATACTGATGTATGCGGGCCCATGAGCACCAGTACTAGAGGTGGATATTTCTACTTCATAACTTTCACGGATGACCTATCCCGATATGGATATGTCTATCTGATGAAACATAAGTCGGATTCATTTGAAATGTTCAAACGATTTCGAAGTGAAGTAGAAAAACAAACTGGGAAGAGTATTAAAACTCTTCAATCTGATCGAGGAGGAGAATACCTTTCCAGTGAGTTTCTCACATATCTAGGAGAGAATGAGATTCTCTCCCAATGGACTCCTCCAGAAACACCACAATGGTGTGTCTGAAAGGAAGAATCGACTCTGTTAGACATGGTCTGATCTATGATGGGTTTTGCTAGCTTGCCGATATCCTTCTGGGGATATGCACTTGAATCGGCCTATTATCTGTTAAATAGGGTTCCAAGTAAGTCTATAATTAAGACTCCATATGAGATATGGACGGGACGTAAGCCAGCACTTTCACACCTTAGGGTCTGGGGGTGTCCGACCTATGTCAAACGATTAGTCACAGACAAACTTGGACCTAGGTCTGACAAATGCTCATTCATAGGGTACCCCAAAGAGATAAAAGAATATTTTTTCTACCATGCTGATGAACAAAAGGTGTTCGTCAGCTTAAGGCAATCTTTTTAGAAAAGGAGTTCCTTGGTGAAGGAACCGTTGCCTCTAAGATTGAACTTGATGAAGTTCAACAGGTAGAAGGATCGACACCAATAGCTGAACTTGAGTCGGATATGATTAGATCAGATTCGGAGCCCAATGTACCTGCACCATTAAGGCGATCCGGTAGAGTACCGCATCAGCCGGACAGATACTACGGTTTCTTGATCCGGGACGGTGATCCCATCGAACTTGATGAGAATAATGAGGATCCGATCACCTATATGGATGTAATGCAGAGACCTGATTTCGAGAAATGGCTTGAAGCCATGAAATCCGAAATGGAGTCCATGAAGGTCAACAATGTATGGACATTGGTTGACCCACCTGAAGGGGTTAAACCCATTGGGTGTAAATGGATCTTCAAAAGGAAGAGGGGCGTAGCGAAAAGGTGAAGACCTATAAAGCCCGTCTGGTCGTCAAGGGGTATCGTCAACGTTATGGTATTGACTATGATGAGATGTTTTCCCCTGTGGCAATGCTCAAATCTATTCGGATAATGCTTGCAATAGCTGCCCATCTGGATTATGAGATCTGGCAGATGGATGTAAAGACAGCTTTCCTGAATGGAGAGCTGACCGAAGAGGTGTATATGATACAACCTAAGGATTTACATCCACAGATGAGTCCAAGGTGTGCAAGCTTCAGAGATCCATTTATGGATTGAAGCAAGCTTCTCGGAGTTGGAACATGTGTTTTGATAAGGTGATCAAAACGTATGGCTTCATTAAGAATGGAGAAGAGTCCTGCATCTATAAATGGGCAAATGATCCAGTTGTGGTATTCTTTGTCTTGTACATGGATGACATTCTCTTAATCGAAAATGACATCCCCGCACTACAGGGAATAAAAGTTTGGTTGTCATCACAGTTCTCCATGAAGGACTTGGGTAAAGCATCCTACATCCTAGGGATGAAGATCTATAGGGATAGATCTAAAAGGATGCTTGGGTTATCCCAGTCCATGTACATAGACACTATGCTGAAGAGGTTCAGCATGGAGAATTCCAAAAAGGGCTATCTACCGATAGGCCAAGAAATTTCTCTCTCTAAGAAGGATTGTCCGACAACTCCTGAAAAGAGAGAGCATATGAGTAGAGTCCCATATGCTTCAGCCGTGGGATCTATCATGTACGCCATGACATGTACAAGACCAGATGTGGCATACTCACTAGGAGTAGTGAGTAGATACCAATATGATCCTGGAGAGAATCACTGAAAAGTGGTTAAAGCCATCCTTAAGTATTTGAGAAATACTAAGGACCAATGGTTGGTTTATGGCGAGTCAGATCTGAAACTTGTGGGGTTCACAGACTCCAGCTTCCAATCTGACCATGATGACAGCAGGAGCGTGTCGGGTTATATCTTTACTCTGAATGGTGGAGCCATCTGCTGGAAGAGTTTCAAACAGCATACTGTGGCAGACTCTGTTTGTGAAGCGGAGTACATCGCAGCATCGGATGCCGCGAAGGAAGCTGTGTGGCTGAGGAAATTCATCAACGAGCTCGAAGTAGCACCCTCTCTCGATGGTCTGGTACTGCTCTACTGCGACAGCACTGGTGCCATAGCTCAGGTGAAGGAACCCAAAGCACATCAGCGGACGAAGCACATCTTGCGCCGCTTCCACCTGATCCGAGAGATCGTGGATCGAGGTGACGTCGACCTTTAGAAGATCGATGAAAAGGAGAATCTGGCCGACCCCTTCACTAAAGCCCTGACGATAAAGGAGTTCGACAACCACAAGTCGAAGATGGGTATTAGATACTGTGCTGAGTGGCTTTAGGACAAGTAAAGTTGTTGGGAAATGTGTCCCAAAAAGTCAATCGTCAAGCTGTTGACGGTTGAGCAATCAAGTATTGTAATTGATTTGTTAATAAATAAAATATATTTGGCATCTTCATCATAAGCTTTCATCTTCTAATGAACTCCGTTGTTATGATGAAGTCCTTAGGACTATTTAAGTTCGATAAAGAGAGGATTTATCGATTAGTCCTTAAAACTATTCACGACCAAATGATAGGCTGTTAATAAGGACGACAGGTTCTATCGAGTATAGGTCACTGTAGGCCATATGGGTTGGTTGTCCTCTTAACCAAGGAGTGTGGAGACACTGGTATGGCATACAGGTGAGATGTAAGGGTACATCATCATTGAACGTGACCAACTCCAGAGCATTCTACTGTCGAGAATGTCTCTGATGGGATATAGGTATAAGTGTCCCTTAGACTTGAGATCGCCTCAGTGACTTGCAAGCAACTCACTGTGCTTTGGTACTGGACTAACTGAATTTCTAATTCAGGGACGGAAGACTTCTGGGCACAGTCAAGTACTTGCGAAATCAGGGTGTGATCGAGATGGGATTGACCACTCCAAGAGTTGGAGAAGAATGAGTCGCTGTATTTCAATTTAGCAAAATCTTGGTCAGAGTAATCCATTAGATGGATTTGATATTTTGAAATACAATGTGGACAACCTGATTAGAGTTGACAATTGAACTCTGGGGTGTCCTATGATCATTTTGGTCAAGAGAATGAATTATATGAAAAACTATATCCGCATGGGTTCTAAGGATGTTGTTCTATACATTCGACCTATCCAGTCGTCGGGTACCATTGCTAGATGGTCACTTCGATTGGTACAAAAATTTATTCTGTGCTACCGGCTTAGGTTCGGACCTATGAGGTCACACACATTAGAGTTCATGATCCGATCAGATGGTTGATCAACGATTAAGAGTCGTTCTAGGGTTAAATGATCAATACGATTGACATTTAACCCAGTGCAAGTGTTGCAGGAGGATCGATTAGTAATTTGATTGCTAATTGGCTTAATTTGATTAAGCCAATGGGCTGAGATTAAGTCTAATTAAATATGATTTAATTAGATTTAGTTTGGGCTTGATTGGATCAAGTCTAATTGGTTTATTAGATAAGCCAAGTGCAAGGAAAAACTAGTCCTAGTTCAACTAGGACTTGGGTCAATCTAATTTCTAATTTGATTAGAAAATTAAATCAGATTTAAATCTATTTAATCTGATTAAATTAGGTTTTAATTGGTTAAGACCTATTTTAATTGGTTGATCTAATTTTGGTTTGATTTGGTTTGGAAACCAAATTAAAACAA
>NC_026003.2:95816370-95866370 GCF_000442705.2 Elaeis guineensis
GACGTCGACCTTTAGAAGATCGATGAAAAGGAGAATCTGGCCGACCCCTTCACTAAAGCCCTGACGATAAAGGAGTTCGACAACCACAAGTCGAAGATGGGTATTAGATACTGTGCTGAGTGGCTTTAGGACAAGTAAAGTTGTTGGAAAATGTGTCCCAAAAAGTCAATCGTCAAGCTGTTGACGGTTGAGCAATCAAGTATTGTAATTGATTTGTTAATAAATAAAATATATTTGGCATCTTCATCATAAGCTTTCATCTTCTAATGAACTCCGTTGTTATGATGAAGTCCTTAGGACTATTTAAGTTCGATAAAGAGAGGATTTATCGATTAGTCCTTAAAACTATTCACGACCAAATGATAGGCTGTTAATAAGGACGACAGTTCTATCGAGTATAGGTCACTGTAGGCCATATGGGTTGGTTGTCCTCTTAACCAAGGAGTGTGGAGACACTGGTATGGCATACAGGTGAGATGTAAGGGTACATCATCATTGAACGTGACCAACTCCAGAGCATTCTACTGTCGAGAATGTCTCTGATGGGATATAGGTATAAGTGTCCCTTAGACTTGAGATCGCCTCAGTGACTTGCAAGCAACTCACTGTGCTTTGGTACTGGACTAACTGAATTTCTAATTCAGGGACGGAAGACTTCTGGGCACAGTCAAGTACTTGCGAAATCAGGGTGTGATCGAGATGGGATTGACCACTCCAAGAGTTGGAGAAGAATGAGTCGCTGTATTTCAATTTAGCAAAATCTTGGTCAGAGTAATCCATTAGATGGATTTGATATTTTGAAATACAATGTGGACAACCTGATTAGAGTTGACAATTGAACTCTGGGGTGTCCTATGATCATTTTGGTCAAGAGAATGAATTATATGAAAACTATATCCGCATGGGTTCTAAGGATGTTGTTCTATACATTCGACCTATCCAGTCGTCGGATACCATTGCTAGATGGTCACTTCGATTGGTACAAAAATTTATTCCTGTGCTACCGGCTTAGGTTCGGACCTATGAGGTCACACACATTAGAGTTCATGATCCGATCAGATGGTTGATCAACGATTAAGAGTCGTTCTAGGGTTAAATGATCAATACGATTGACATTTAACCCAGTGCAAGTGTTGCAGGAGGATCGATTAGTAATTTGATTGCTAATTGGCTTAATTTGATTAAGCCAATGGGCTGAGATTAAGTCTAATTAAATATGATTTAATTAGATTTAGTTTGGGCTTGATTGGATCAAGTCTAATTGGTTTATTAGATAAGCCAAGTGCAAGGAAAAACTAGTCCTAGTTCAACTAGGACTTGGGTCAATCTAATTTCTAATTTGATTAGAAAATTAAATCAGATTTAAATCTATTTAATCTGATTAAATTAGGTTCTTAATTAGGTTAAGATCTATTTTAATTAGGTTGATCTAATTTTGGTTTGATTTGGTTTGAGAAACCAAATTAAAACAAGTCATGAGATAGAATCCTAGTAAGACTAGGATTCCACCTTGCGTCACATAAGCCTTCCCCACACCCTCTCTCTTATTCAACGCCAATCTCCTCTTATTTTGTACGAAAAAAGCCCTCTCCTAGGTCTCTCCCACGTTCACAAAAGGTTTTCTCTCTTCTTTCTTACATGGAAGGTGGTTTGGATCAAATAAAAAAGGAATAAGTTTGGATTTCGAATTCTATGAGATAGAGTTTTAGAAATCCAAAACTCTTTCAATTTTGCACCGAATTTATCCAAATTTTTTTTGAAATTTTCATGGCTTTTAGAGTACACATTGTACACCCTTTGCTGGTGATCCATGCACAAAAATATGGAGGAGGTACTCAAGAGTTGGGCGCCCCTTAACTTGCCATGTTTGGATAAGCTTTGACTAGGTATTTGACCTAGACAAGGACTCTATCATATCTCTCTGTATAAAATGAGTTTCTTTATGAAATTTTTAGTGAAGATAGAGATTTGAGGACCTTTGAGCCATCCAAAAATTTTTAGTGAAGAAGGAGGTACCTGATCAACCATCAAAGAAGGATCAGCACAGTGCTAGCATACTGTGCTGATTTCCTGAAGCAGGACTTCTGATCGAGATTCGTGGGCTCGTGTGGACAACTCCTAGAGGCCGGATGCGTGTGCGGCTTGCAATATCATCCTCAAGTCCGGATCAGCAAGGTTAGAACGTCTAACTTGCAAGGTAATAGATCTGATCTATTGTTTAATACATACATTAGATGTAGTATAGAAACATGTTGATATGATCAACATGTAGTTCATGCTATATTTATATATTTTAATTTTTAATTTAATGCTATGTAATAATCATGTAATAGGATCTTAGATTTAGAGATTCTCTGATTTTAAAAAATAAATTTTGATTTATTTTAGTCTTCCGCTGTATGATCTTGAAAAAGTTTCAAGATCTAACCCTGAAACCCTAGATCTAGTTCCTACATTTTCAAGGTATTCAGCCTTTGAAGTTTAGTTCAATTATAATCTCAAACAATAATGCCAACCTAACTGCTACATGATTCTAAAGTTAGAATCAAACTTCATGCAAAGTTGCCTATTTCATACTTTTTGGACTTTTATGAAATCTTCTACATAACCAAAGTGATCACAAGTTTGCAATTTTCTTGTGTCCTTAGGCACCGCAATGCAATCATGTCACATTTTAACTGGGCATATACATTTGTAGGTGTTGGAGATACTTTCCCTCAGGTCGAAGATAGGTTTGGATATTTGAAGTTAGAATCGATAAATGTAGCTGGACGGCCGACCTCAGCTTCAGTCATAAAGGCCCTAAGCCTGGATTGCAGACCTTCATAGAGCCTAAGGATTGGCCAACCTAGACATCGTCATTGCACCTCCTCTCTTTGGTTCTTTTAGTGGCATCTAGATATGCTGGATGCCGATCCCTATAATGACTCCACATTGGATGTCTGAAGTCTCTATCCCAATAGAGCCAATGCATAACGACCCATTCACCCTCCATAGTGGAATCAAGGTGGTGGGGATGCTCTATTATCAAACAGCCACTACTCCACTACCTGGCGATTGTGACTCCACTACCATACGGTTATTCCTCTTCTGACAATTAGTTGCGGGACCACTATCAATTGGTTACAATGCCATCATTTGATCTGTTATAGGCCCCAGCTATAAAGAGGACCCCAAAGAAGTATACGAGACTCTCGAAGATACATTTACACTCCACTGTTCCACTGAAATCTGATTCGAGCGTCAGAGGGTCCTCTCCGGAGCTACCTCTGGTTAGGATTTGTGTGTAGGTACCCTCTCAGGGAGGATGCACCACCACTCCGGTTCCCCTTCGCATGTGATACAGATTTTGGTTGTAACATTTGGCGCTAGAAGGAGGGCGTCGAACCATTCAGAGGAGTAACAGATAACGACCATGGTGCCATGAAGGGCATCCACCCAAAGGTTCGAAGCCATTACCACTTCCTAGCCAATGGAGGATGGCACCATCCCATAGAACCCAACACGGCCACCTCTGGAAGTTCAACCATCACCTCCCCCACAGGTGGCGGCAGTCACTATGGAATAGTTCCAACTGCTATTCCAACAGGTTCAAACCCTAACTACCACCATTCAGGTGATGCAGCAGTTACATACCACTCCCCCGATAGTGGCATCGGTCGTAGCACCTGAAAAAAGAGTGCCCTATAAGCCAATCGCAAGTGTGTTAAATCATTTCATAAGGAAAAAGTCAATATATCAAATATCGATCTGAAACAGAACCATTCATTTCTTATTATCAAAATCAACATCTCAAAAATTTTTAATATTTTAAGATTTCAAAATCATGTTCTCATTCACTCTAAAATAATGTTCAATACCTCATGACTAGATTAAAATCAAATCTATCTCTTATAAATAGAAGAAAGTCAATGTCTCTATTCTTGCATAAGAACTTCATTCATCATCATCATGTTTTTTTTCAAAATATTAACCACTCTTAATTTCAACCCATCATAAGATAGGAAAACATACTTATGTGAATCATATAATGACATTCCAATCAATCAAAATTCAAAAATATTTTTTCTTATTCGTGCTTTCAAAGGTTCAAGATTTACTATTTCAATCTCATTCTCGAACTTTTGATATTTTAATTCTCGATGCAACTTCATCATTAAGTCATTTCATAGGAAAAGATCAATATCACTGATGTTGATTAGAATTAAAACCACCATTTCTAGTCATCGAAATTTTCTTACTCAAACCCTCAAATTCTTAAATATTCTAATTCTTGAAGCAAATTTTATCATTAAGTCATTCTATGAGAAAAATCAATAACTCAAAAGTTGATCTAAATCAAAATTATTTTTTTTAATCAAAATCAATGTCTCTATTCTAAGTAAGTATATCAATTTTCTTTATCTAAATATTAACTACTCTTAATTAATCGATTCATTACCAGATTAAATTATAAATAACTCCAATCCATCTTTTGTAGAGCAATCATCAATATCAATAGATAACATCAATTTTTTTTCATTCAGTCAGAGAAATAATAATGATCAAAAGAGTTCAAACTTCAAAGTTTATTATACTTTGAGATAAATATTTGAGTATAATAATCTAAAATCAAAATCATTATTCGATAAATAATCTTAAATTCTTTTTAATAAATAAAAAATTATAAAATTTAATTCTAGGATAGAAAAAATTTATCTCTAAATATTCTAAATCAAAGATCCAGTCATCCTAGAATTAGGATGCTAAATATTTTTGTAGCATAGTAGATGGAAGTGCTACTTTTGAAAATCACATTAGGATATCTAAAATAATCTAAAATTTTAAAATATTATTCTTCTAATATTAATAATTTTTTGTATCAAACCATATCATCTATCATGATTTTTTAACTCAAAGAATCAACATTCCTGACTTACTCAAAATAATCCAAATCACCATGCTTCCGCTGCGCACTCTGTTCTAACAATCAAAATTTTTTAGGTTCATCAAAAAATTTTAATCAAATTATTTTTTTATCTTATCAATAGAAAAGATCTAAAATTTTAAATTTCAATTGAAGTCAAAGATAACTTTCGATTCTCATTCATACTTTTACTAGTGTACAATAATCTTGGTTAACCCTTGAGTTCAATATCACATTTAAAACCATCACATAGGTTTACTATAATCAATATGAATCAAATCTTAATTCTCATATCAATTCAATTCGATAAATTCCAAATCAAAATCTTTATAAGTCAAATCAATGAGAAAATCCTTTGATGCTCCATCAAATTAGGACATAATCAGAATATATAAGAATTTTAAATCATTATTTTTTTTTTAAGTTTCTATCATCAGAATCTTCAATATCTATCAAATATCTTTTCATAATAATCATACAATCCTCAAAAAAATCAATTCTTTACTTAATAGATTCAATCAGAGACCTCATTAACAAAAGCAAAGGAACTCCATATCAATTTCTAAATCCAAAAATTTTAAATTACAAATTCACATAGATCCTATAATCTCGAATAAATATAAATTAAATCTTTTATTCTAATCTAAAGATATCAATTTTTCATTAACAACCTCAACACTAATATCAAAAAATTTCTTGATCAACTTAGATACGAAATCTTTAAATTAAAATTTTATACACATCGTATAGTCTCCAAGAGACACAATAAGATCTATTATTTAGATCAAAATTCTAGCACAATAAATATCCTATAATCTTATAATCGATTTCATCAATAAAAAATAGACTTCTTTGCAATATTTTTAAATATACATTCATCCCAATATGCCACTTTATATATGATCCACATACCAAATTTAATTTCGATAAATATTTCAATCAAGCATCATAAAAAGCTTTCTTAGTCCATCCTGGAATAATATTTTATCATCAAATTTTTATCTTACCAATAATAGTCGACTTCTCAACTAGAAGTAATATCATAGTTTTATTCTCATATCGAATTTGAACTTACAATTCACTTGAATAACCAATGATCAAATTAATAACCATAATGCACAATAAAATTTTATGTCAATCCTTTTGTAATTACTTTCAATCAAAATCTAACTAATTATATCATAATCCATAGATTATCCATCATATTTCAAACTCTATATGCCATAATCTCTTGTGATCTGTTCATACATAATCTCAATATTTAATCAAAAATTATAAAGATTTCTCCCACTACAATCATCAAGGATCTACACCATAATGTCCCTAGTGTCTATCCACTGACACTCATTCTATACACATCTTAGTTCATCTACTAATGCTCTGAGACCATTCTAATTGTCACGCCTCCGATCTGAGATTGTGAATCGAGGGTCATGGCGATCGTCGCATACTCATAGAAACTCTTCCCATAAGCATGTAAGGCATCTTATCACGATATCAATACTTCGCAGTGGAATAATTAGTCAATTATTTAAATCAAAAATATAATAATCCAAATTCTAACTTTAATATCTCAATACAGTCAACAAAGTTTCATAGGCCTTACATCAAATTCAATAAGACTTTCAACCTAAAAAAAAATATAGAGATTCTGCTTCTAATCACTCTTCCATTCATATCTTGTATCATCTTAATTCCTCAACATCTGTAAAAATAGTAAAATAAGAGATAATGAGCTAGACAGTCCAACAAACAATGATCATTTTCCACAGATTTTATCAGGTATTTAAGTAAATAATTATTTATAAAAAATAAGCATATAGAGTTCATCAATTCGAAATCAATTTGATTATGCAACATAGTTCATGCCAAATTCATTTTTTTTTAAAAAAAATTGAGTTTCTTTCAAGATTTCAATTTCTTTCATTCTTAAGTTCTTTTCATCAACCATGAGCTATGATCATATTTTTTCTGTGGCAGGATCATAACACTGTGTATTTTCTTGCGGTGAGCTACGAATCATCTGGCACAAAGTCCTTCGAAATCGCTGGTCTCTCTGGTGGTTTGTCACTGGTCTCGCTGGCGACATAAATCCTCAGGACAAATCAATTGCCAATGTATATGCCCCTATTGACGGGATCCTTTACATAGTCAGGTTGTCAATTCATATTATTCTTATATCATAATTCTTCATAAATCATATTTTATATTCTAATTTTGATAAGAAAATATATTATCATGTAGTATCGAAATCAATCAATATAATGCATCATGAAATTAATATGTTCAATCATGCTTCATTATAACATTTCAAATAAGATATTTTCATAACAAAATATCATTCATCCAATTCATGCATCATTTCATAAATCATATCAGAAAAATATATTATAATTTATCAATAAATCTAGAAAAAATGAAACATTATTTACCTCGAACGCATTCCAATAAATCCATAATTCTATAAATTTTTTTTAAAAATTTTTTAGTTCATAAACTATATCACAATATCCAATTATCAGGTGTCAAGGATACCTATACGAGATCAAATTTAATAATCAGAAAGAATATGAATACCATATTTTCACGGTTTAGATTGGATCCGATCATCTAATTGCATCTAATCGAAATCTAATTAGGATATAAATGATCCAAAATTTGACTATCAGATCAAATCGGATTTCAAGTGATAGGACCGAGGTTTCTTCATTGATTTCATAAAATCAAGTAGAGAGAGAAAATCAGAAGAGAGAGAATTCATGAGGTACAATTCGAATTGATCAGGTGACACAATCCATCATTACGATTAGTCCAATATCTCGATTGGTGAAATCAACATGATCTAATCAAGTCATGGCTAGATCAGAATCATGGATGATCAAATCTAATGATTCATGGTCTAATCAAGGTGCTGGCATACTACCTGACAACCATGAATCAAGATACTTTCACTAGAATCATTCAAACTCATTATCACTCAAACTCATCAAAATAAAATTTTTTTCTTGATAAATTTGAAAAAATAAACTTCTAAAGAGATACAATTCTAGAGAGAGAAATTTATAAAGATGAATATATACTAATTAGATGATATGGTTCAACAAATTCGATTGATCAGATCAAGATAAATTAATCAAATCATGCTGAAATTATCACATGAATAATTCAATAGAATCATGGATGATAAAATCTAAAGATATTTGATCTAATCAAAGTAGGTGCCAATATGCTGCCTGATATCATGGATCAGGATTCTTCATCAGATCAGAAATATTAAAAAAAAATTCATTGATAAATCAATCAAGAGAAATAATTTTAGAGAGAGAAAATTTTAGAGAAAAATTCATCTTGGACTCTTCAGACGATATAATTCAATAAATCTAATCGATCGGATTAAATCATGCTGAAATTATCATGTGCATAATTCAATAAAATCATGAAAAATAAAATCTAAAAATATCTGATCTAATCAAAGTGGGTGCCAGTGTACCATCTAACGATCACAGATAAAAAATTCATCACTAGGATCATTTAAATTCATCATCATTCTTCTCAAAATTTTAAAAATAATCTTAGAAGAGAGAAATAATCTAGAGAGAGAAAGTAGAGAGAGATTAGAGAGAGAAAGAGAAAGTAGAGAGAAGAAAAGAGGAAGAGAGAGAAAACAAAGAGGCTACATTTTTTTTCTATTTTTCTTCTTCTTTTTTTTCTTTTTTTTTCCTTTTTTTTCTTTTTCTTTTTCTTTTCTTTTCCTTCTTCTTTTTCTTTTTTTCTTCCCACGGCTTAACTTGGGCCGAAACAGGGACCTTGTGGTCCCCTCCTTTGCTCGGCCGACCAAGGGCCGCAGGTGGTATGACGGTGGCCGACGATAAGGGGACAACGATCCCATAGCCCGGAGGGACCAAATCGGTGGTCGACAGTAACCACCAGCGTCGGAAAATCGAAAAAAAGAGGGCAAAAATAGAGGTGTCTTCCGCAACAAAATCCGGCAACTCCGATCGCCGGCGATCGTGCATACGGACACGGAAAGAAAGGAGGAGAAGAGAGGAATAGAAGGAGGCTCACCTTCGATGCCGGCGAGACTTTGTAGCAAAAAAATTGGACGGGTACAGAGTCAGTCTTCCGTGATGATTTTTCGACGATTGCCGCTGATGAACTTCGAGATTTTCGGTGAGAGAGAGAGGAGGGATCCCCTCCTTAAATAGATTCGGAGGGGGCCTCTTTCCGACTCCGATTGGGAGTCGGTGAGAGGAGGAAGAAGACTCCCTTTGAGAGTCTTCTCTCCTCTGTTTTCGCTTCCTCTATTTTTTTTTTTTTTTCGAGCTTTATGGGCTGGGTTTAAGGCCTAATTGGTCCGGGCCGTAACATAAACTCTTCATAGTACACGTTCAAACAATCTATTTTTGTTTTGTTAACAAGCATATGTCAACATATTATATTTGGCATTCCTTTTTCATCCTTTGTCTAATAGGACAGAGTCTTCTGTGGTGGAGACCAACTATGTATCTTGTACACAGTTCGTTGCTCCCATTAGTTGAATGATGCATTGCATGCTTGATTCTTTTATAAATGACATGTTTAGCAAGTAATATCTTATCAATGCCCATTTTCAGCCTTTTCTGAGATCATCAAATTTGCTAAAAAAATAATATCTTCATTGCTCATCTCCACTTATGGATGTTTAGATTAGAAAATCCTTTATTCATGTTTGACTCATTGCTAGACAATTTGATTAGAGCTTTGCTAAAATCCAATGAAATATTCATTCTCTGTTGCCTTATTCTGTAAAGCAATACGGGTTTTGCAACCTCCATGAGATACATCTAGAATTAAGATCCATTTGCTCCATAAATCTTTCCTTCCCTGGCAATTTTTCTTCTCCATTTTTTTGCTGGATGGTGGCTAGAAACTGCATATCCAATCATGCCATCTATTTTTTAACATCCAACTCCCCAAACATCCACCTCTTCTGGATCTTGGAGTCCGTTGAATTCACCAAGATCCATCTTCCTCCGACAGAGAGGTTCTTCCAGCCAGCGTGCATCTTGTTGCGCATTTTGACCAAAATCTGCCAGTCTGATGATACATCTGGAGCTACAAAGAGGAAGGCCAAGGTAGGCAATGGGAAGAACTAACTTCCAATTTAGTGTAGTTGCAATCAAAGCTGCATTCGAATTGTCACTCCCAAGCCCAACGATATAGCTCTTTGCAAAAGGTTACTGCACGTTTATTCAGTGCATCCATGATCAGCTAACTGTTTAGAAGAAGAGTGTTGAGCCATGACATTTGCAGTGTAAATTTATGTGGCCAAGTAATGTTGTTAGATGAAGTTATGAGCAAACGTTTGTTAAAGTGTATCTTGTCAATGAGGCAAGAATTCTTTGGCTAAAGAATATGAAGCATTTTGAAGTGGACTGACCCTTAATTCAGAAGTTGATAGAAAGGAGTGGTGACTTTTTGCATTAATCGGAAGATCAATTGGCTGATATACTCACTCTTCATTGAAATATGAAGAGTGATTGTTTGTAAATTCAATTATAGTTTCTCTATACGTGAGCTATTTGGGGTTTTGAGGATATAAATACTCTGAGAAATCTGACGATTCTCCCTTTATTTTTTAATTTGTTTCCTTGGTTGGTCATATCCCTTCTCTCTCCTTTCTGTCCGGCTGCTACATCTAGTTCTACCTGTCCCTGTCAGTTTCAGTAGAGGGCATTGGCATTGTATGAACAGGACTAAGTACCATTTGATTTGCTGCAGGATATATATATGTTTCATTTTGTGCAAATCATGATAAATTTGTCTTATGTTGTTTCTGATCTCATATGGCCAACCAAGCTAAAATGCTATGAATGCCATTGAACCAAATTCCTTCATGAGCATCCAAAAGTCGTGTTAGGAATGTAAACTCCAATAGTCCTACATTTCCTTGGGCTTAGGTACTTTTTTGTGCGATCGATTGATTTCCTTATCCAGGATGAGGAGGCATCATAAAAAATCACCCAATGGTGACTGATTTTAATTCCTTCTTCTTTCTTTCTTCTCTTTTGAGAAAGGCTATACATGTATTCTCTTTGTATTTTAAGATGTTGCTACCCACATTTTTTTTAGATATTCCATTTTTTGCTAAATAGATGCTGGGAGCGTATCAGAATCTTCTAAAGCATGTGTGGTAAATGAAATGAACCATGTTTCAATGATTACAGGCAACACAGGTGGAACATATAAACTGGCTGATCTCAATGTTGAAGCTAATGCATCCGGTGATGATGAGGATGAGATTGACTGGAAGGAAGGTTGAACTGAGAAAGTGAAGTTTTTATATGTGCCTGTTCCGAACCAGATGAGCTGCTGTTGCTGCATTTTCCAAATATCTCATCACCCGTACAATTTTTGTCCCAGGGTGAAGCTAGGTGCTGCTGAACTATAACCAATGATGCTTGGAAAATGCAGTCTCGAAAAGAAGATTTTGCATGCACTTGATAATGCAGGGGGATTGCATAATATGGATGAAATTATTGGAACATGTTAGACCTCTAAAACTGCTAAAGCATAGCAAGAAGCGTGCTGACTTATTGTGAATGCTGGTGTATCTCACAAGTTTCATCTGGTATTGGTTTTTAGTACGCTATTTTCTGCACTGCTCTCAATTGTACCGCAGAAACTGATATATTGGAGAAAGAAACAAAAAACACCAAACTACAGTTTTCTTTTAAGCTCATTGTGTTTTGTTTGTATGATAGCAAATGTAATTCATTTGTGCAATGTGAAGGTGACCAACACTATTTAGATACCACAAACTTTAATCATGTACATGTGACAGCAAAATCACCCAGTATTTGCAGGTTTGAAAGCTGGCAGGAAAATTTTAAGCCCGATTTGTGCATTCACCATGTGTGGTCAATTAAGGCAATGTAATCGGTGGGAGTTTTAGGACAGAACATGTTTGCTATTTTGTTGTACAGGCAATTTCAACAAATGCCATGCTTGACGGATGTCAGAGTACATTTAAGAATGTCTTTGCATCACTTTGCTTCTCTGCCATTTTCCGTTTATTCTCAGCTGATCACCAACTGTTACCAAACATGGATTATTTCAGTATGTAAATAAAGACTAAGCTTTAAAGTCGTATATTTGAGAGAATATGGATGGCCATTCTGCTATGTTAGGCCTTGGCCTGCAGATGCGAGTGTCCTGCTTTCCTTTCAGGGATTCCCTACAGTTGTATGAGGAGGGAGCAGGTGCCCATACGGTGGAACTAACTTTACAGTCTGGGTCCAGAATCCACCAGTTACATTGCGCTAGAAGTGCTTTCCGGAATGTGCCAATGCAATTCCACTAATTTGAGGAGGTTTCCCATACCTTTTAGTATCTCTTCATTAATTCTATTAAAACTCAAATCCAAGAATTCCAAATGGCTGTGATTTCCCATGGCTACTAGATTTTCTTCAATAGTTTGAGTTGATTCTCAGTCAATGCTAAGTGCACCAAGCGGCTAAGAATGTGCCCACTCATTTGATTTTCAGATATATCTAAATACTCCAAATGGTTGAGATATGTCAACATATGCAAAGCAACAGATAACCAGATATGGAATTCAAATCCATGGAGATCAAGGTGAACAAGGCCGCTAACATTAAAGAGCCAATGGGGGATGCGACGTTAAAAAAAAAAATTGCTAGAGAAATCGAGCATAGTGAGAGAGATGCATGCATCATATAAAGAAAATAGATAATGAGACTGTTGCCAGTTCACGTGTATGACGGAGAAGACCCACAAACAAAATTCTTCCCACCAATGATTTTGAGAGGATGAGATCCTAAGAATTTCCCGAAATTAATCTCTTCCTACATTTTTCCTCAAATGGAAAGCTACAATCTCTTCCTTTTTTTCCCTCACGTTTTAATTTTTGAAAAATATAGTGGGAACATGATAACCACTTTTGGAAACCTAGAACTCTCCCTCGCGGGAAGGATGCCAAAAGATGGACTTCTCTGTTACATTCTATAACGATTCATCACGCTCAACAAACTGAAGAAACAACCTAAAATATGCAGACGTACTAAGATTCTTGCTAAAAACTAATGACATGATCATTATTTTTTATTTTCTATTAAGAAAAAAAAAATCCTCAATAAATACCAAAAGGCAAAAGGAAAGCCGTTTAAATTTTATTTTTATTGAGTGAAAATGGCAAAAAGGCGATGCATCCAATAAGCAAGGCAAAGTAAACAAAATTTCTCATGGGTAACCAAATAACCTTCCTATTAAGGCAACAAACTACCTATGCACCTATCTCTAGCACCACCTCAAGAATTTAGAAAGATAGCGACGCCTAGCACCTTCCCAACTGGTAAACAAGCCAAATGTCAATGATCTTACTTCAAAGAACTGCACCTGAGGCGTTAAGAGATTTCAATTTTCTGATCACTGTGTAGGTGTTTGTCCTGCCAAACTGCAATAGCCCTTAACACTTCAATTTCGGGGACATCAAGACCTGTTAATGATTCATCACGTAACTAAGGGACCAAGAAATTCACTGAGTGATGGCATCTCCATTGCATTCCCTACTGGACTTGCACCTGGCCCAGACATGCAACATCCAAGAATCTTTGTAAGTTTAACAGAATCTTCTCAAATTTAAGCTTACCAGTCCCTTCGATTGATCCCAAAGACAATTGATTGTCCTCATCTTAAAAAGAGCAGGTTATCCTCCCTGCAAAATGCCAAAAGGAAATCAATGATGACAGAAGCAACCAAAACAGCGGAATAGTATAATAATTAAAGAAATCTTTTAGATCATCTCAGCCGTCAATGTTATCAAACAAAGGAAAAACAAGACATGGCATTCAAATCTTACTCTGCAAAACACACAGCAGGATGTGCTCCAGAAAGATATACCCACCAGATGATGACCAAGACTTGCCTCAGCTTTCAATGCCTTGTGAATGACTGCGGGATCTCAATGAATCACTCTGGTGAATAATTTCTTCCTTCTTATGCTCCTGAAAGGATATACCCACCTGATGATGACCAAGACTTGCCTCAGGCTTCAATGCCTTGTGACCTACTGCCGGATCTCAATGAATCACTCTAGGAATACTTTTTCCTTCTTGTTTTCATGCATCCCTGCATTTTCTAAGAACACAAAAGGTGTGAATATGATGAATCAGATGCTCACTTATTTTTAGAAAGCAGTTCAGGTTTATTTGGAACTTCACCAGATCATCTCCAGCAATCATTTCTGAACAAGTTTCAGTCAGTTTGTTCTCAGCTGTTGGTCGGTGTACATCACCTGGTTCTTTCTCATCATCAGACCAGTAACCATTTTCTTGCATATCTCGCATGGCCAAGTCATCAAACTCCTCATCAGACTTGGTCAACTCCTCATCAACAGAGCCTTCCATCTGAAAGATAGAATAAGCAAAGGCAGATTCTTATATCCTTGCCACTTCACAATAAATCTTGTAAGAAAACAAAGAGTAAAACCGGGTTTATTTGTAAGTCATGCTCAACATGAAACTAATCTAGCTAGATGACTGGCTAAGGCACAAGGAAAAACATGGGATAACTGATTTTGTGCAGTCAGAATAGCTTGGACGAAAGGAACCATTCTGACTCCTAGCAACATGATGAAACCAAATCAGCAGTAGCCACCTCCTACTCAATTTACAGAGTAGTTTTAGTTTAGCAGACTCCAGAAAGGGCAAAATTCATCACTAAGCATACAACATGATTGCAGTTACAAAACCAAATGAGTCTGAATTTGCAAGCATAACCTTGTGATATTTCCATAATGTCTTTGTAGATTCCCCTGATAGAACGGCATGAATAACTTCAATATATATATATATATATATATATATAATATATATATATAATATATATATATATATATATTCAATAATATCTTTAAACTTTCCTACACCACGATTGGATTTTACAAAAATTTAGCTGCTTTGAAAAATCTATGCCTGTCACTCTTTAACTTGCTTACTGCCATGCCTCAAATTGCATTGTCTAAATATCAGATAAAATATAAGGGAGTTGTCATCAATGTTTTGTCTCGACATGGGTCCTGTGCTGGTACCTATCAGGTGTGGTACAGTATGGTATACCCCACAGTGCCAGGGTGGAAACATCCTAAACCACCTGGTTTGGAGCATATTGAACCAAATCAGTGTGGAATCAGGACAGTTCCTGGTTTCAGTTTGGGACAAGGAAGGAAACGGTACTTGTCAGTTCAATATAGTATGGTACTGACCTTGCTCCTGACTGATACAACTCCTACCGGTTCGGGTAACCTTGATATCAACACATGGTATGTTGTTGATGTTGGCATAGCACCCAAACCACATATTGGTACTGAAGCGTATCAAGCACACATACTGTACTAGTATGGTACTAGGTCGGTACAGTACTATCTGCTACAGGTAGGCACTTTCCACCAATAGCCTAAGGTAACATCTCAGGTCCTTGTTTGACGAAAATGTCATTTTTTAAATCAAACACAAGAATAGATTTCATGGTTGTGAAGCTACCATTGATAAGTTTACGATACTTTGCAGCATCCTTTTATCAAAATTTATTGCCTTCTTACCTCTTCAGGGATCTCCTTGCTGTCAATTTCACTTTCATCCTCACCGCTATTCACATCAGGTGGATCATCAGCTTCTTCACTAACAGATACTGATGATTCCTCCTTGAGCTAGATAAAACAAGAGCCAGGTCATCAGCTAAACAATGAGAGAGAAGAATTGTTATGTCATAAGGAAAAACAAAGAAGCAGCCACAGTGATAAATAATACTCGCAATATACATATATAGAAAGAAATGCAATCTTCTATTACAACATAAATGTTTCAATTGATTGTTTTGTCAAGCAAGTAATTGTTTATTCACTTATCCCTTTTATCAATTAATGCAACAATCTAAGAAAAAGAGTAATGTGCCCAATTTCATTAGAATAAAATAGTAAGAACTAAATACACATGATGCTGTTCTATATTGATATATCTCCATAAAGCTACAGATTTAGAATCAGTAAAACCTTTCAAGGAGACAGTTAAACTTTTACATACCATACTTCAAGCTACAATAGTAAAAATTGGTGCTAAAAGCTAGCATGCATGTGCCATCCACATGTAATTTATTTGCACAATGAATGAAAGAAAATATTTTTTTTGTAGCACCCAAATGCTAAACTTTGTCAAGATATCTAGAGAAACAAAAAGGTTGACATCAGTGGTCGCATCGCCGTGGATCTGGGTGATGAAGTCACTCAGGTGAAAAATGCTTGTGTGGTGGATTGCACTGTGAGGCTTTTGGTTAGCTTGTGCAAGAAAAATTAAGTCAACAGAACCCAAATCAGTACTAATGTAATATTTTTCTTGTAAATAGCTTGTGCAGCAAATAGCAAACATTGCATCAAGAAAACATGTCAAATTTCAGATGTCACACAACATGGAAAGTACTAGCGATCCACGCCTATAGAAAAGCTGAAAATTATCCCAACTACGGGAAAAGGTAAACCCCATGTGGACTGGAAAGCAATATGAAAATTAGCAACAAGCGTGAGAAGCGGTAGATCATGAAACAACTAACTTCTGAGTTTTATGGATCCAAGAAGTTCAGCTCAAGTAAAGGTTCAAGTTAGCTTAGGTGTATTCTTATTCCTTATTCAACTCCTGGGATTCAAGAAAGATGGGAAATAAAATCATCAAGCAACAATGCCTCCATCTTCAGCAAAACCAGTATTTTCACTTGAAAGATGAAAATAAATTGTGCAGCTCAACAAGCTAATTTTCCAATGTGATCAATGGAATGATCAGCAGACATGCCAAAAAAAAAAAAATTGATATCAGAAGATTAAAAATATAAAATACCTCTTTGGCAGGTCCTTCTGATATCCTTGGAGAGCTGCAACAGGAGGAAAAATATCTGCTACCAGCGTCAGTACCATCAGCCCCCGAGTCACAAATGCTTGCAGTCTGACTGGTGCTCCCAATATCATTAGGCCAACCCCTGATCCCAAAATTACCAAATTGAAGATTAACTGGTTCTGACTTCCCTATCTGTGAGAGACCATATACAGGATCTTCTACACACTTCTCACTGTCCTGGCCAGAGAGGAGTTCTCCTTTACCATCGACAAGCCAAGTCTTAGCAACAGAGCCATCTTTATTGATAAGAGCCATCAGACGTCTTGAGGACCCTTTCCTCTGGATCAATTGAAACATTCCTTTGGAACCCAGTGAGTTAGCAGCACACTGGTTTCGATACTCTTCATCTATTATGGGCACTGTGTTTGTGGCAGGATCATATAGCTGCTCTCCTGCCTCACGCCTCCTTAGGCAGCTGAAGACAGTGGCATGAATTGTCGCCACACTCTGGTCAACATTTGTATTATTTATTTTGGGCACTCGATGTTTATCAGCCCGATTGCACAGATAATCCTGGATTATTCTGATATTCTGAAAATACTTGACATATTTGTTCTTTTCAGGGTCCAGTGTCATATATTTTGAACGTATAGCAAACCTCTCCATGTGTTTATCCTCATTTGCTATACAGATCATGAATGGTATTACTGAAGGATGCTTCTTCATTAGGCCCATCTAGCAGATGAGAATTACAGAAATAATCAAACAATTGAAAAATAAAAATAAAACCTAAATTGTAAATAGGCCATATTTCTTAGAGCACATGGAAGGAAACTTGCAGCCATATCCATCAAGTTGAAAAGAAACTGAACACATAATATTGCCAATTCAAGATGAACATGATTAATCAACTTTGACAGCATACTAATGACCTAAGTGTCGAAGATATAATTTGTCTTAGACAAAGTGTATAGACTATAGAACTACTCAACTGTTATGAATTTTGTCCTCCCAAACAGATAATATGAAGAAGGAAACAGAATAAGGCATTATTGTTGCATAAGTACTCACCACGAAATTGAGACTTAAGTGAACACCCTCAATAATAACAGATTCTTTCCGGTCTTCCCAAGTAGTGATGAGTTGATCAAGGCTTTCAATGACCATTTCACTCTGTGCTTTAAAGCCCTCAACAGCCATTTGTTTTTTGCTAATCAACTTCAACCTAGAATCTGGAGATCGGCCATCGTGTTGTTCAGTTGGGGCATTATCATATAAC
Organism: Elaeis guineensis; assembly: GCF_000442705.2. Lineage (NCBI taxonomy): Eukaryota > Viridiplantae > Streptophyta > Magnoliopsida > Arecales > Arecaceae > Elaeis > Elaeis guineensis. The sequence goes on from NC_026003.2 coordinate 95,834,438, forward strand.
TCTTCCTTAAGCATCAAGTAAGAAGCCCCAGCTGGTTTCTTTGCTTTCCGTTTAACCTTTGCTTCTGCAACTGCCACAGGATCTAAGCATTCTCCAGCATGATATGTTGAGGCCCAGAGGAGAGGATTTTGTTTTTCATCCACAAAGCTCCTCATCATGTGGCGTATTGAATCAGTAGAGATCACAGTTGTGATGCCCAGTCTACTTCCCTATAGTTAATATGCGTTGAGTCATGTAGAAAAAAGCAAAGAAAATGAATTTTTGAGGGTGAAATAAACAAAAAAAAAAAAAGAAGGAAAAAAACTCAAGCTGATAGAAAGAGTTCGCTATCCTTTAAAAAACATCCAGCTTTCAAACATGTCTAACATGGTTTGTGCACAGAAGAAAATTTCAAGATTCCAAAATTGAAAAACCTGCCTATATAACATGCAAAGTACACAACAAAAATCCTGACCAAGTATAATATGCAGCACATATTCAGCTGAATCTTATTCAACATGAAGAACAGACTTAAAGGGAAAAATGAGTGGAGACATCTCTTCTTCTGAGATGACTGAATAATAGAAGAATCGAAACAGCTAAACCATACACATGGATCAAATGTTCACGAATAAACTGGGGTGAAGAACTGACAGAGGTTGACTTGCTGGGTTGCGAGTTGCCAGCTAAATCTTTGGAGTTGCCAATTGATCAACTAAACTTATTATTCTTAATGATAAACAGAATCAACAATTTCTTATATAGCTAGAATGTCCCTCACAAATTGCAGATACTGATTTGCTACAAATCAATCGCAATGATCATTCATGGGTTCTTGATGAATGTTGGTTACTAAGTCCAAAGTCAGGAATTAGTGAACAAGCAAGGCTTTAATGTCAAAAGCTATTTATTTTTTTTAAAGAACCAACTAGGCGCTTAATAGTTCAAAGTTTTTTAAATTGATATTAAAATCATATTAGAATGTTTTTGTCATCAACATAATATCTGCAACACTGTAACTCCAGTAGCTTCTATAAAATTCTACTTGGTCTCTGGTTTTCAAGATGTCACCATAGGTACTGTAGATATAACTTTAGCAAGATAAAATATTTTTTAATGTTAATATTGAAAGGTATCATCAGTCTGCACGGGAAAAATTTTGTCCATAAGGATCTAGGGACTCATGGATGGGAGCTTCTCAAGAGGAGGAAAAATTGAAGCATAGTGCACACTCAATTATTTCTATTTGTAAAAGTGAAAAACCACAATATGAACAACTATACTGAATACGGATTCAATAAGTAATCTATGAATGGAGATGGATGTGCCAGATCTCTTAAAAAAAGAAAAGGAACAGGACAACTGTTCTGAAATATTCCATATCCTAATAGCAGGGAAAATAACAGGAATAAAGATTACAATGAGACCATCATCAGACAAAAACACTTCATGATAATTAATAGAATATTCTCTTTCATCAAAAAAAAAATAAGGAACATTCTCTAGGGTTAGGGTTTAAGTACCAGCAAGGATGACAGAGTAGATTTTCCACACCCACTTGTGCCAGACAAAAGAACTATAACTAACTCCTTTCTTTCTCGGATCCTACAGGAAAAGAAGCAGAAGATGAGAAGCCCATAAGATGCATGAAAAGTACTTCAAAAGCTCAAAAGAGTTGGAACTTAGGAACTAAAGCAAAAGCTTTAGATGATAAAATGCAAGAAAAATATCTAAATGGTTCATTATAAGATATTGATTATGTAGTCTGCATGTGAATGAAACATTTCTGCAACAACTTTGTGAGCTTAAAAGCCACCTTAGAGCAATCTAAATGTTGTTGTCTTATATGAATTTTTTGAAGCTCGAACCTCAAGGCTGCCATAGATCAATGCTTTTTAAAAGTTTTCAAGCTTAAATCATCAAACTGCAAGAAATGTTTTAGCATATAAAGTGTAATATCAAGATTTCTCCTGCAGAAGTCATAAACATAATCTCCATTGATGATCCTACAACTACTAGTAAGTCTGATAAAGGACAATCCTGATGGCTCTGAGCATTCTATACATTATGTTGTACACAAGAAATGATCCCAGCACCCTAAATGGGGTAATATTTACTTCCACATAGACAAGTCATAGTCATCTAGTACTTAAGTCAGATTCAGATAATAAAGAATTTAGTCAATTGTGAAGCAGAATATGATGCTACATGGGCGTTGAAGATGAAATCCATTTATCAAAAAAGATCTTTGTCCTTGTCTTGCTATCTATTACCGAGTGGCTGGATATGTTCAGAACAACAACAAAAGCTCAACAAGTTAGCTTCATAACCACTAGCACACCACACAGTGAGGTTGGTTTACCACAAGGATAACATATTGGAGCATCAAAATATTACCTGGAAGCTAATTGACATGGACAGACAATGGAGAACCTACCTTCTACAATGAATACCATACCAATTTTTTTAAAGAAAGTACAAAACAGGAAAATCAATATTTATTTATTTTTTTAATGCAAAAGAAACATTCTGTCAATTCTGTACTTGCATAGAATGCCTAGGCATCCAAATAAATCCCTAACATGAAAAAACAGTAAACTCGAAATGGTCTTGGTTTTTTCAGAAATCACAATATAGTCTGGAAGTTGAAACCAGCTTAGATGATCAAGTATTTGCTTGTGAACAAAGATCATGTATGATAGTTGCCAAAAATCTGCCACTCCCTATAAATCAGTCCATGGCCATCAATTTTCACATTAAAATCAATTACCACACAAATTCTATCAAATTAAGTGTTTCTTCTTCCAGTGTTGAAGATTAAGTTCATCTTTGTTTTGGTGACTCTAATATAAAGGACATGACTAGAGGGCCATATTAACTGAGGAAACTTTTGTATAAATTTTAGAAAATGCCATGACCTTCAGAATTTCCTTGACAAATCAAGGAGACACTCAATAACTTTAGGAACTTTCTTTGAGACTTCAATTCAAGGTGTCCAGAAGGCATTTCTTCAAGCTTAGGCATATCATCTTTTTCTAATTTCAGACCGCTCCTCAATCAAGACATAGCATACATCAAAACAACAAGGAAAGAAGTTCCAATTATGTCATACTTCAATTATCGTCCAACTTTAGATCTTAAACTCGACAAAAGCTAACCAAACTCAAATAGAAATACCAAAATCATGGGCTTTGAACAAAGAAGAAAAAGTTAACTTGGGGCCCATTTCGCATTGCTTTTATTTCTGGTTTTGTATTTCTAAAAGCAAAAATACGAAAACCAAGAAAAAAAATACATCTTGGGAGGTATTGTTTCTATTCTGTATCTTCGAAAACTATATTCAATAATCCTAGAAAAATGAAATTAAGAGATCTTTATTTAAATATTTTCAAAAATAAGAAACTCTGATTTTTTATTACTACCACCAACACCACCAGTACTACCGCAACCATTGTCTCTGCCATTGCCGCCATTGCCGCAATGCCACCTCCTGTTGCCTACACCATATTACCACCATTGTCACTGCCACCACACCACCGCTGCCTACACCACACTGTTGCATCCATCATGACCACCTCCACCACACTACCACCATCCCCTTCTCAATATCACCATTCTCACTCCTATCTCCTCTACCACACTACTACCTCCACTGCCACCATGGCTGCCTCCACCACCAGTGCCGCCATATCTATGATTTTAAAAATAATTGGCTATACTAACCATGTTTTTAATTTTAAAAGATCTAGAAAAATAGATAAAGAATTTGTATTTTACTTTTTCTAAAAACAGAAAAGTGAAAGTGATACCAAGCAGCATCTTGAATTTTGATTATTCTAAGTGACTATAAAATGATTTGATGGTGGCATTTATAGTCAAACATATTAAGTATTTTGGAGCCTTGCAGGATTAAATAGGAGCACACATTCAACTAAAACATGAGTAAAATAATTAATAACTTCAGATATCTAAGAAATGCTGATCTGAGGATATCAGACTTTACTGACACCATTTAGAGCTCACTATCTTTAGAACATAGTATACTTCTGGCCAATAATAACATAATTGCAAGAATATTGAATGTTTGGAATTACTAGTGAGTGTCAATTGATGGATCTTTTCTCTTTTTCCATTTCCCACTGTGGCAGAGGTTCCACATGTAACTTATCGTTTTTAAAAATGTTATATTCATTCGCGACTCCATTTGAAGCCCCTTTCTTTGCCTAGTTTTCACCACTGCTGATAATAAATCTTCATTTCTAACTATGCCTATATGACATCATTAAGAAGCATTGAATATTTGAATCAATGCATCCTACTTGGTTTACAATCAGTTGAAGCATCCTAGAAGATTAATGACATAGCTTAAAAATATTGAAGATTTCCACAAACATAAAAATTTAAAATTTTCATCCCAACCACATTCTGACAATTAGTTTATAAACAACAACCCTTGGTATAAAAGACAACAATAACTACAACTAAAACCTCAAATATATCAATTCTCTATTTGGAAAAGATGATAGAGATGCTCATCAATCAATAGACAAAAATCAAAATCATTGATCATTAAGACCCAATAGGATTCTAAAAAGATATTTAATATTCAAGAAGATGGATATTAATGACAAAATCAGCAAAAGGGCAGCTGCAGAAAGATGATAATAATTTGGAAGGAAATCAAACCAAAGGGCATTACCAAAAACAACAAAATGATGAGCAAATTTACCATCAATTGGCCAGAATGAAGTGCTATTGCAACCTATGAACTAATAAACTGAATGAGATATATATAAATAGGATCAAAAAGATCTTTTATCTTCTATTCATGATGCGTTTCATATCCCAACCAGGTCTCATTGGACAAAGTAACATAATAGACCCTAAATAAGCAATTCATGTCTTCTAGGATAAATTTATCTGCACTTATTGATAAAGTTTGGGCAAGTAGATGGAGAAAATAAACACAGCTTATAAATGACTATCTGAACATCATAAAACAATTTGGGGCATATAACCCAATTGAGTCTGATAACTTCTGATTTCATCCATCACGCACATGCAGAAGTTGTTTGAGATGATATCAGTGCCTGAATTTCTAAGGTACAGGATGATTTCTGAAAAATAAACAATCACAGTAAAAATATGCAATCAATAACCAAAGATATGAACCAATGGAATTATACGACTAGCTAAGATAGCATTGCTACTGTAAGAAAGACATCATTCATATATTCGCTGCACAAAGTCCATAAACTTTGGTCCAAACATTACATATATAAACCAACAGCATCCCAACTATACATGAAGAATAGCTAGCCAAAGCATTTTAAAAATTAGATAGATTGTGGTACCTGCATGCCAGAACCAAGTCAGCCCTTTGATTGGGTCCAACATACTTGTACTCAGAAAGTACACTGCAAATAACATTTAAAAATTTCTCCCTCTTAACAACAATAGTTGTTTGCCTTTTGTACAATGCAAATGCCATCGAGCTACTTGTCTCCACATTTTCCTGAGCTGAATGATATGTCACATTCCCCTCACCCAAGCAATTAGATTGTTTAAAGTCATTCTGTCTACCAGAGGGACTTCCTGAAACATCTGACTTTGATATTTTAGCACCATGTGGAAACCATAAATCAGCCGGGCATACAGTTCTGATCACCTCGTATACTCTTTGACTTATCTGGAAATAATCATAAGATACCGCTTCAGAATCTAAAATATGGTTAGTGATTTAACAAAAAGACAACCACTGAACAAAGAAAGATGACCTAAGCAGCGACTTTGTAAAATTACTTTGATATCATCAAAATAAAACAGAAGATAAAGTTTACATAAAAGACTTACATAACAGCACAAAATGGGAGATTACTTAGCAATTATCACATCATGAAAGGAGGGAAAACCAAATGCAAGTGTCATGGTTCTAACATCCAACCAAAGCATGAGAACTAATGATTAATTCATGAATTACGACAGTAACCCAGGTACAATTTTGTAGAAAGATAAGCTCCAAACTGATACATATTGACCCAAAAAAAAGAAAAAAAGAAACTTATAAAACATAGTGACATCCATGAAACTGAATTGTGGAATAAATTTCCCTATTTTTAAAGTAAAATATGGTCAAGATAGTCAACAAAAGTAGAAGATCCGAATGTATCAGAAAGAGCTCATTATGCACGCATGCAGCAAATGTAAGAGAAAAATATAATTACGTAAAACAGTCACAAAGTCTGAGGAGAAAATACCAAAAAGGAATGAAGCATATGGAATCAAATGAAGACAAGAATAGAAACAAGATATCAATAGAGAAAAAAGAAGAAAAATTCCAATCAAATGGGAAAGATACCTTAAAGGCGTGGCGAGCCTTGCATCCCATTAGCTGCAATGTGCTTTGGAGCACGGGCCTAGTGTACCGAAACGAAGAACTTTCCTTCCCATCCCCTCCCTCGTCCACCACCACCATATACAGAAGCTTCGGAAACTCTGCCATCCCTAATATCGCCAAGAAGCCATCAAGACGTGAACTTTAACACCTTAGACCATACAAAATTCTACGAAAACTTCATCTGATCGAATTCCAGTTGATAATTACATCAAAAACCGAAGAAAGACAGGTTAAGAGGAATTGTAGTCGAGGAGTCGAACCTGGGGACAAGGCGATGGCCGCGGAGATCGGATGCCGGTCAAAAGAGTACGAGAGGAATTGAGGGTAGGGTTAGATTACTGGGGCTCGATCCACCGTCGCCAGAGCTTCGAAGGGGAACCCGCCATCGCCCGCTACGGCTTACACGCAACGCAAGAATCGAGGTGGCAACGGAAGGACAACGCTCTCTCTCCTTTCCTCGTGATTAAGGCTGCGAACGGATCAAGTTGCATCCGGATCTTGATTTTGCTCCTGCATGCAAGCCATTTCTATAGGCCGGTTTTTTTTGTGGCTAAATATCGATTAATTTTTTTTGATCAATTTATCTAATATTTTTATATTTTTTAAATAAATAAATTATTTTTTATGGATAATATTTATTCATTAAATAGATAAAAAATCTTATTTATATATAGAAGTATATAGAAGGTGAGTAAGTCATTTTTCTATCAACCTGAAAAATAATTTTTATATTTCATTCCTAATATACCCCTAACCCATGATAATAATATAATAATATATAATACTATCTTATATATAATATTTAATTATATTATTATTAAATAATAATATTTTATTATTTTAATATAATATCTAATAATAATATGATGTTATAGTATAATATTTTATTTTATTATTATAACATAATATCAATATCTATATTATTATAATAATATAATATAACATAATAATATATTATTTTAATATATATTAATATTATATACTTATTATAATATGTATGCTATTTTATTATATATAATATAATTTATTGTCTTATATTACATATGTAACATATATTATCTATATTTATAAATATACTTAGGGGTGAAAGTGGTGTGGATATTATCCGTCCGGATCCGTTTTGATATCCGAATCATCCGAATATAAATAAAAATTTGAGGATCCGACTAATATCCGTATCCATATCCATATCCATCAAAGAAAAATGGATATGGATATGGATAGATGACTATCTAATCTGTATCCGAATATCCGAATCTATATATAATATATAAAATTTTATATAGTATTTATTAATTTTTTAAAAAAAATATATGACTATATAAATTTGTTATTTGCTTGATTTATCATCTATTTAGTAATATCTTTAATTTTGTAGTCATTAAGTTTAATTATCTAAATTATATTTATACTTTCAATATTCGAATTGTATCCATATCCGTTTAAAATAAATATGGATGTGAATTTTTGTATCCAAATAATATCTATATCTGTATTTATCTTTGTCAAATAAAATAAATATAGATATAGATATGTTGGTATCCGATCCATATCCGATCCACTTTTAGCCCTAAATATACTATATAATATTATATATTATAATATATTATATTATTATTATATATAATGATATTTATATAATAAAGAGTAATATAAAAAATATGGATATATATTAACAACTTATCTCGAAAAGTAATAATGCAAAAGAACATGGATAATAGATTTTTTAGTTATTTTTTAATATATAAAAAAATACAGATAAATTATTTTTCTATCTAAATATTGTCTAAAAAATATTTATTCAAAAAAATATAGATTTTTGGATAAATTTTTTATCCACCAAAAAATTAACTTATAAAGAATTTTGGACCAGATGGCAATTTTAGCTGGCTCGCTAGATATCCGAATCAATTCGATCTGATTCGAATGAAATTCAATTAGAATTCGGGACAAATATAGATTGTAGAAAAAGTATTCGAAGCAGATTCAGATCAAATATGGATAATAATATATTCTGTCTCAAGCCTAATCTGATACAATCTTAATATATATTTTCTATCAAAAATTATAATAATTTTATATTATTTATTGTATCTAATTTGATCTAATTCACATCTTTACTTAACCTGATTCAAGCCGATTCGAAGCGAGTATGGATATGGAGCTTTTACTTGCAGAGCAGATACAGATAGGGGCCGATCTGATCTATATCTAATCTGTTACCATCCCTACCGGTGGATCATTTAAATTGGGTTGGGATCAAATGCAACCAGATCCGATCCGATCCAAAATATAATAATTAATAATTAAATATAATAAATTTTTATTTTTATAAAAAAATTTAATTTCATCCAGCGAACCATGATTTTAATATAAATATATTTTATATACTTCAAGATATTATAAATCCATCAAAATACATTACATTATTTGAATGTATAAATATAATTAAATGAAAATCGATGAGAGGAAATGTAGTTGTTGAGATGAAAAGATAAAATTAGTTTAAATGAGAGTTTATTTCATAAATTAGGAACCATATTTAGAGTAGAGAAGAAGGTTTATATGATTCGGATTTTTGAGTTAGTTAAGATTGGGGTTAGGTCGGGTTGGGCCTCTTTTATTGACCCAAATTAAACCTACTTGATATATAGGCTAGGTTAACTTGAATCGTGTTAAAAAAATATCTGAACCTGAGTTGGAATCTAAATCAAGTCCAATTCTTGAATCCAACTCAATCCATGAGTCTTCAAATATGGACCAGGTTAGGTCTAATTGGACTGAGACTTGGTTAGGTCAGTAGTTGACCCAAATCATTTGCAACTCTACTCATATTTCCTTGTTCTTTTTAAGATAGTTGGAGATCTAATTATATAAGCAAATTACCACTTGCTGATATGAGCAAAATACACTAACTAATATGTTGTATAGATATTTAAAAAAGGTTTAGTAGTGTATGTGTATATATATGTAGTACATGTATACATATACGAAGATAAAATATGACCATAAACAGAAGATTTGAGTTTCACAGCCAGATAAAGCAAGCAAGCAGCAAAAAAAAAAAAATTGTAGAAAAGAAAATATAATAAATATCTAATTTATATTTTTCTCCCCACTTTTCTTTTAATATTGTTCATTATTTTAGTAATAAATTGCGAAACCATCTTAATCATTTGAATAAATTGTTGACCAGACTATAAACATTACATAATTATCATAATCCTAAGGGCTTGGGGGTACGGGTTGAATTTTAAAGTTTTGTTCAATCTGAGTTGAAAGGACCAAACAGGCAAACACATACCCAACTAATAACCAACCTAACTGAAATTTCCTCATCCAAACTCATTTATTTCAGATGGTTCGGACGAGTTGATGGTCCAGATCAAACATTGTCCCCTATACTTTCAAAGAATGAATTGAGATAGCACGTAGCAATGGCTCCCCAAGTCCTTCAAACATCCCCTTCAGACTCATGGCTGCCTCACTTTCCGATAAAGTCCATTTTGATGAATAAATTACCAGTTCTTTAGCTGGGTTTAGCTTTACTATTGGAGATAACAATAGCCTTTCATTCATATTGACATTATGGAATCTGAATCCTTAATTCCTCATGTGAAAATTTAAGCTAGTTGGGAAGCCCTTAAGATACCAAAGTACCCACTTCAAATAGAGGATGCTCAATAACAATGATGAGCTAGATAAGAGAAAATAGGGATGACCTTGGCATCTACAATCTTTTGCATCAGAATATATGAGACTTATGGATTCCTTTCATAGTAATTGTCACGCCCCCGACCCGAGATTGTGAATCGAGGGTCGCGGCAACCGCCGCATACTCATGAAGAACTCTCTCCATAAGCATGCAAGGCATCTCATCACGATATCAATGCATCACAGCAGAATAAATTCAAATAATTATTATTCAACTTTAATTCAAGTAATTAAATCAAATGTCTTACATCCAATAAAATTTTACTAAAACAATAGATCTAAATTCAATGAAGTTGACAATGCTAAATCTCACCTCTAAAAGCTCTGTCCCAATATTTCTTCCCATGCTTGAAATTAATTATCTGAATCTGAAAAATAGAAAGAAAGGTAATGAGCTAGACAGCCCAGTAAGTAACAAATATCTCTACCAGATATTTCAGATATTATCTAATTTTCAAGAATAATGCTGCAAATAAACATAAGAGTATATTTCATGCTGATCAAATATTTTCAAATATTCACATATAATATAATCATAAATCCGATTCGATTCAAAACACTCGTAACTCAACAGCCTTGACTATGACCAACGTTTAACCCCCATTGGCGGGGTCCACAAAATACCAGCGCACAACCCCCACTGGCAGGGTCCAGAAATACCAGCGCACAACCCCCACTGGCAGGGTCCACAAATACCAGGCACAACCCCCACTGGCAGGATCCACAAAGTAGCAACGTATAATCCCCATTGGCGGGGCCCACTGAAACATAGTTAGGCTGAGAGCATAAATCCGATCTATATCAAAACACTTAGTACCACAATATATATCATAATCTTTCACTAAACATGTGCATAAATCGATGTACCATAACATTTCAAAAGCACTTTTCTTTCAAAACATAATTTCATAAATCATGCATAATTTCAGAGAATAATTATTTATTTTCAGAATAAATATGGAATATCTCGAGAAGATGATTCATTACTTACCTTTCACGGAGCACTGAACGAATGGATCGACTAACTTCTAGTAGATTCTTCCGCGCCTATTATCCAAAATTATATTTTTACATTAAATTTAATTCAAAATTAAATCTAACAAATCCCAAAATCAAAATCTCGCTTAAAATCAGACTCATCTCTAAACTCTATCAGAATCATCAGATGAAGCCTTCCCCTATGCTAATCCTAGAAGGATAATTTTAGAGAGAGAAATCCATCAAGAGAGAAGAAACAAGCTAGAGAGAGAAATTTCTAGAGAGAGAAAGTAAAAAGAGAAAGTTCAATTCCAGAGAGAGAAAGTCAGGGTTCAGACTGAAAGAAGAGAGAGAAGAGAGAGAAACTCTCTCTCTCATCAATTTCATTATTTATTTATTTATTTATTTATTTATTTATTTACTTACTTATATATATATATTATAAGTATATATATATATATGTAAATATATATATATATATATATTGTTATTATTATTATTATTATATTTATTCTTTTCTTTTTTTTTTCTTCTCTTTTCTTTGTTTTTCTTTTCTTTTTCTTTTCTTTTTCTTTTCTTTTCTCTTTTCTTTTCTTTTTCTTCTTTTTTCTTCTTTTCTTTTCTTTTTCTTCTTCTTCTTCTTCTTCTTCTTTCCTTGGTTCCTTCCAGGCCGAACATGGGACGGTGGGGGTTCTCCGTCTTGACCGGCCGTTCGAGCCACGGCCGCCGCGCGGAGGCCGGCGGCCGACGGGAATCACTCCCCCGGTCACGGAGGAGGGTGGCCGGCGATCAATTCCGATCGCCGGTGCCGGAAAATTCAAGGAAAAGAGCTAAAAAACAGGATGTCTTTCTCGACCGGAAATTGGCGACTTTCGTCGCCGGCAGCCGCGCACAAATGCACGGGAAGGAAGGAGAAGAAAGGGGGGAGGAAGAGGAAAACTTACCTCAGCCTCCGGAGACCTCGTCGGCGGCAATCACGGTGAGAAATCAAAGGGTGTCCGCGGCCTTCGATCGAGAAAAACGGAGAGAAAGAGAGAGGAAGGAGGTCGATCTTCGGTCTCAAGGGGAAGGGGTATCTTTATAGAGAACCCTAGGACTCCGAGGGGTCCTAGGAGTCCTAATTTCCATGGATTTCGTCGGAGAAGAAGACTCCTACCGGGAGTCTTCTTCCCGGTTGCTCTGTTTTTTTTTTTTTTTTTTTTTTTTTTTTTTTTTTTGATCTGCTGGCTGGGCTGGGTTTGGTTGGGCTGATTTTGGGCTATAACAGTAATAGTGTCAGCCCAATTAATCACCAAGAATATATGGACTTATGGATCGGAATTCTGCAATAACGGTGTTCTCGTATGAATCAAAATCTTCTGTGTGGCAACCAAAAATCATGACTAAAATCCTTTCTCCTGCCAGAAACCATAATAATAGGCTGGTGGCACGAATCATGTATATAGTCAAAATTGTGTAGAACTGTGACCAAGAGCAACACTAGACCAAATACCCAAACATAACCAAGTCCGGAGTTCCGGATCTGACCCGGTTCGTTTCGTGCCGGAGTTACGTCGCCTTCGGTCCATCGTCGCCTCTCCACAAACGCCTTTCGTGTGTTCTGTCAATTGGCGGGCGGATTCGTTCTTTTCCCGGCGATGACGATGACGATGCGAGTCGCTCTTCTAAAGCGAATCCTCTGTCGCCCTCCTCCTCCGCTCGCCATCTCTTTCCGTTGTTCATCCTCGTCATCTACGACCCCAGAAGCTACTCGGCTACTCAAAGTCGGCGATGTACTGAGGGAATCGAGGCGCTTCTCCGAATCGGACGTGGCGCAGTACTCGGAGGTGACTGGCGATCGCAACCCCGTCCATCTTGATGCCGATTTCGCCCGGAGAATTGCTGGTTTCGATGGCGGCAGAGTCGTTCACGGGATGCTCGTGGCGTCGCTCTTCCCATCAGTCATTGCCCCCATTTTGTATGTTACTCTCTCTCTCTCTCTATTCATCTGCCTAGAAGCATGCTTATGAAAAAGAGGTTCTTTGAGGAATTTCGTCAATCATCTGAAAGGCGAATGAGTAATCTGCTCCTGTGGCATCTGGCATGTACCAATCTCCCATATCAACACAATCACATTAAGTTGTACCTCTGTTCGGATTACATCATGAATAAGTGAGAGTGAGGTGGCTCAGGAAATTTCACTATTCTTCTATAATTAGAATAATCTTAAAAGAGATGAATAGACACCCTTTAGCTGCTTTGATCAACTGCTATTTTTAAATTTTCCTTTTGCCTTGCAGTCGTTTGAGAAGTATTTGAGACTAGCCATTTGTCATTGAATGATCTCAAATGTCTAATGAATGCCAGTGGACCTCCTGTGCCTGAATTCTTGGAGCATGTGATGTCTATTTAGCCTTCTGGTGTGCTTTGATCTTCAGGAAATTTGGATATTTTTTAACAGAATTGTATAACGTGGCGTGCAACAATGGTAGAGCGTGCATTCTATCCCAAGGATGATGCGAAAGAGGGTTTCTACATCTAATCATTAGGTTCTTAGTGTGATATATTTACATTCTAGATTCTTAAGCAGGCATTGGATTCTTGTATCTACATCATGTTGAGTTGGTTTGAGGTAGCTACCTACAATTATGGATTTAGAAATTCAAGTGAGAGCGAGGAAGACATGCTTCATTGTAACAATAATTTGTACCATTCTTATTATGATTGACCAAGAAGCTCAATTGTCAGTCAACTCTATCTCTTTTATCCGTAATTCCAACAATGTGCTGGGTCTCACCTTAAAGCAGTACTTTCTAAAGCATGCATATTACATGACTCAGATATCAATGCTCTCTTCTTTAGCTTCTCTTTTCAGAAGCATTTAGCTTGGCCTTTGTTACATCTTCATTATAATGATTGCCAGTAGAGTGTTTTGTAGAAACAACAATCATATCTCTCCTTGTAAGGTTTCTGTGCTAGTACTATTTTGTTCTGACAAAATGAGTTTATGTTGCTATAAATTTGGGTGAAAAACAGATTTTGTTCTGATACCAACACACACACACACACATTTCCATTAGCTCAATTTCTCAACATCTCTCTATCTATCTCTATTATGTAATTTATTATTTTTGCCCCGAATATGTAGCCTGGAGCAGTGTACGTTGCTCAGACTTTGAAGTTTAAATTGCCTGTCTACATTGAAGATGAGGTTGTTGCTGAAGTACAAGCAGCACATGTGAGAGAAAACAAGAAAAGATACATGTCTGTCACACCGTCTCTCACTCTTAATGGAGAGTATAGGTTTCCCTTATTTTAACATATCCATTTTGTTCTTATGGCAGTGTTAAGTTTGCAACAAAATGCCTTGTGGATAAGGAATCTCTTGTCCTTGATGGTGAAGCCATGGCCATATTACCAACATTGGTGCTTAACAAATGACAAGCATTCAATTTTACAGGTAAAATTCTTTTTTCTTTATACTCTTTATTATTTCCTAGCTCATTGCTTGTTTCATATTTCCAACCTACTAGAATAAAAAACAAGAGTACATATCATGTCATGGATAAAAGTTTCTCAACATGCCCGGTTGAATGAATCTGGAATAGTGGATTGCTGCATATTAGAGACAAAATATGCAATAGCTCTCACCTTAATGCTAATAAACAAGAAAACATGTATATGCATACAGACATAGCAAGCCATGCAGTTATTCATTATTTTTGAAATCTACATGACTGTGCATGTAGGTGGATCCTGGACGGCTATGTCAGGTTTTCCTTTGATGATTCCTTTTGGGACATTTTTGCTGCCTAATCCAAGCATATAGTATAGTGTGGTTTGGGTAGCTGCGATGAGACCATCCCTATGGTTTCAGTCTACCTTTTCCCATGATGTTTTCATAGTGCAATCCTATCTACTGCTATGACAGCAAACATATAATGAACCACATTTATATTGTGGTAGATTTAACCCATCAAAGTCTATCTGAAGAAATTTTCCAATATATACAGGCCTATCTCTGTCCAAAATTTGTGGTACTTTCACATCATTAGTTCTCTGGTGTACATGCAGTAAGCACCCTGATGCCCCTCTTTTTAGTTAGTCTTTTGGTCTGCAGTAACTTTTTGTGGTTCAGGTGAAAATGATAAGCATGAGTCTTTCATATAGCATCATGATGATAAGAATAGTTTGCAATTAATTTTGAATAACAGATTCTTTTCTCCATGCTAGGGAAGATGAAAAAATATTGCGATGTCAGTATGTGGATGCTCATGATGTTGCTCTGGCTGGCAAGATCATGTTCATCAACGTAGAACAGCCTAGTGGATGACCGCTTGGAAACTTGTCACTGGGGGAGTTTCTAATCACCATCTGAAGAGGCACCACGTCTTCACAAGAGGCAGTGTGGAATCAATTGATTGGGCAATTAGCCAGGATTGGGTTCTCTTTTTCTTTTCTTTTCTCTTTTTCTTTTTCTAATCAACCACCAGTCTTAACCAGTTATGCGGTAAAAAACATTGTGGCGCAGTTCATTTTCATTTGTTTTATTGATTTGTTTCTCTGCGTCATGTTATTTTGTGTTCAATTATAACTTCGTGTTTTATTCATTGGACCATCAAAATTTTCAGAAGAAACCATCGACGATGTTTTGTTATGGAAATGAAAACCCGTCATAAATTAAAAAACACGGTCCTGAAGCTTTGCTTTTACAGAGTCCATGCTTATGATTGTTGTTCTGCAATATAGCTGCTAGCCTGCTTAAGAAAAAGACTCCACAACAGAAAAAGGGAAAACGAGTTTGAAAGTTTTGATGCGCAAAATAATGCATAAATTTCCTCCATATGTCCATATGCACATCAAAGTGATGAAAATTAGATGAAACAGCACCTGACTACGTACATGTTACAGTAAGTGATGGATAATTATTGAAGTTAAATAGCAAAAAAACCTCAAAACTTCATGAATAGCATATAACACTTGAAAGACAGCAGCAGCCAATCCTGCACTCCATACAAAATTTTAACAAAATATAAGAGTCAAGGAAAAGATAAAATCCCGATGAAGGGATAACACTAATCAATGCTCTACCATTGTATCTGTGATTTCTGAATCATGCATCTAACCGAACTCTGGGAGACCAAATAGGGCAGAATGCTTGGATGGCAAGACCCTCAGATTGCGCAGCCACCGGCCACCTTTGGTTTGTGCTGGTCTACAACAATGGCCTGTGTTGTTAGGACCATTCCAGCAACTGATGCAGCAGTCTGCAATGCACATCTAGTCACTTTTACAGAGTTGACGACACCAGCTACTACAGATTCTCATACTCGTCAATCATCACATTGTAGCCAACCTCCCACTTACTGTCCTTAATCTTCTCCACCACCACTTCTCCATCCACAACCGCATCATGTGCTATCGGTGCAGCAGGGGCCACCAGTGCCCGTCGGGTCATGAAATAAGAAGATCCAATGAATCAAGGATTATTAACTAGGGGGAGTTCAAAAGGCCTAAAGTTTTATCATATGAATTCCTTATGAAACAACTTTAGATACATCTGTTGTTAGACTTACTGTTTGCACAATGTCAGCACCAAGACGCACATCTGCATCTTTAAGCATATCCTTTACGGCAGGAACACGGGTAGAGAGGTGAACATAGGCAGCACCACCTCCAGGAACAATTCCTTCCTCTATAGCTGCAAAAGTAGCATTTTTGGCATCCTCAATTCTGAGCTTGCAGTCTCCAAGCTCTGTCTCTATTGCAGCAGCGGCCTTGATAGCTACCACACCACCAGAGAGTTTTGCAATCCTATCTGCTAGCTTCTCAGAATCATAAACAGAGTCTGTCTCTGCAAGCTCTTCTTTATCTGGGCAAATCTCGCCTGTATCTCATCCTTGGTTGCTGCATCTGCAATGGCAGAGTTCCGAGAGATTGTAACCTTCCTTGCCATGCCAAGCTGCTCTGCCGATGCATTTTCTACCAATAATCCGAGATCTTTGGCTTGAAACTCAGCTCCTGAATAGACAAGTGATGAAAAGAATAGTCAGGAAATTGAAAGAAAAAGACAGCAGATTAATTGGTACATATAGTTACAATGTGAACACAACATATGCAGATCAGGGGTTTATTGAAGTGTGATTGAAAGATGAGGTCTTCCAGTTGTTGTACCAGATATAAGTTGAAGAATGGTTGGATCACTGTAAAAATCATATTTAAGTGGTATACTCTTGAAGCATAATACACCGTAGTTTACATCTTATCCCTACAAAACAAAAGAATATCAGCAACATACTTGGACACGAAGCATCTAGAAGAATCTGGCACATGAACCTTTTAAAAATTGGACAAAGGAAACACCTGTATCTTAGACACCTATGTCAAATTATGTAAGGATCTATGTATATTAATGTGCTCAACCTATTGTTCCTTTATCTCAGAAAATCGATCAAATGCTTATTTTTAGCCATTACGTAATACTTGATAACTTTCACATGGATGTACACACATGATAATGATCATATCTAATCTGATGCCATTTATGAAGTGTCAAGGAGTGTCGCGAAGTGTTGTAGTGTCCAAGACATGAAAGAGCTCAAAATTTGGTGTCTCTAGGCAACACAGCAACTGTAAATATGCGATGGACTGTAAATATGCGGTAGAACAGAAATACAGTCCTGTGAATACTTCCCCTTCACAATTATCACATAATAAAAAAAATTTTATAACTGCTAGCTCAAGTTCCCGCAACAATAATATAAAAGAACAGAAACTCACAAATGAGTGATGTGAAGAAAAATTCTGTTCTCAACCATTCTCAGGGAACAATTGAACAAGAAAATAGGGGTCTGGCATGAGTCTGGACAATTATTAAATTAATTTTCTATTCTCATTTATTGTCTCTCTCCAGGCAACAGGGAAAAGATGTCAGCAACTTTGAGGACCTAGGAATTCCAAATGCAAGTGGGGACTAAGAAGGAAAGGAAGAAAGAATTGACCCCTCCCCAAAACTATAGAAATTGAATTGGCTCCCTTCAGCTCAGTTCTTGACTTTGTAAACTTGAAGAATTAAGTAAATTTGGCATTCTTAACAGGCTTGGCTCAAACACCAAGCTAAGTTACAACTTACATGAACGTATGCATCGATCACAACAATTAACCAATTTCACCACCAGTATGTATTATCCTTGCAAAAATGTTGTGAAGAAGATTTTCGGTCTTACATGAACGTATGCATCGATCACAACAATTAACCAATTTCACTTACTTTCTTTTCAAAATCATTTTAACTGAAACAATTAGAACAAATTGAATTTGAATACCCAATTGGACGTAGTTGGACCTAACCATTTTGACATCCTCAGCAAATGCCTGAGAGAGAACAAATTCAAAAAATAAGGATAAGATGCTAAATATGCTTCGATGAGAACTGCTATACTATCAAAAAAGGATATACTAGATTAGTAAAACCACCAATAGGAATCAGAAGACAGCAATTAAGACAGGGAATGATGATCTTCATACACGTGCAGTGCTACCAAATTCAGTAAGAATATATATATATATATATATATATATATATATATATATATATATATATATAATCTGAATGAAGATTGCGATATAAAACTATTTAGTTGGCAATTGCAAAGGAGAAGAAATAAGCAAATCTTAAATTAATTAAGAAACAGAACCTCTAAATATTACCTGTCACAGTGGCAATATCTTGAAGAAGAGTCTTCTGTCTCTCACCAAAACCAGGAGCTTTGATCACAGCAACATTAAGAATACCCCCCGCAGCTTATTCACAACAAGATTTGCCAAAGCCTCACCAGTTACATCCCCAGCAATAATGAGAAGCAGAGCTCTCAGTTGTGTGGTTTTGTCCAACAAAGGGATTATTTCTTTAATTGTTGAAATCTTCTGGTCAGTTACTAGAACTTTGGCATTCTCAAATTCAACTAGTAACTTCTCAGGATTTGTGACAAATTATGGGGAGACATAACCTTGGTCCATCTGCAATGATGGTTTCAAAAAAAATAAAAAGAAAAAACACAAACAGAGTAAATATGTTACATAATGCACTTATTTCAAAATATAAAGGAAACAACAGGTGGGGTAGTTTGAGGTCTTGGAAAATGCAGCAAATCTCCATTCTTCTTTACATCAATAGTAGTCTCAAATGATGATGAAGACTCAATAGAAAGAATACCATCAGGGCCAACCTGAACAATAGCATCAGCAATCATGCTTCCCACAAACTCATCATTACCAGCTGAGGTAGAAGCAACAGCTGCAAGACCAAATAAAAGGATTTTAACAGAAATTTCTATTTATAAGGAATAAATTACTACTATAATCAATTTAGCACTATTCAGTGTCTTTTTTGACCATACAGGTGACCACTTTTTAGTGTATCACAACTACTGACCAAACAAAGGTGCTGATTATCCCAAAACAAATGTGATGACAGTTATTAAGGACTCATTTGGTTCATGAGAAGAATTTTTCTTCCTTGGAAATTGGAATATTATGTCTAGGAAGCTGATTCTTAGGAATATAATGCCTGGGAAAGTGGTTTTAGTATATTTGGTTAGCTAGGGGAAAGTGTCTTATTCCAAAGTGGATTATATTTGGTTAAGCATCCACCTTTTTGGAAAAACTGTATAACATATCTATCATATCTTTAATACAAGGAAAAACCTTACCCTATTCTATGCATTACCATTATTTGTAAACAAAAAATTATGATGGTTAAGAATATTTTCTGCCGTAGATCGTGGTGGAGGAAGGTTTGAAGTATTATGATAGAGAGAATATTCATTTCAGCTGTAGATTTTTTGATAGTTTAAAAGAATATTTTAAGAAAAAAAGAGCTTCCAATTCCCATCACATGGAAATTCCAAAAACCTATATCCTACATAGATTATTCTTTTCCATGAAATATGGGATTTGTATTTCCATGGAAACAACTTTTTCCAATCTCTTTCATTTGAAAATTCCAATCAAATAAGAGGGATTTTTCCACTTTCCGTTGACCCCACTTTTCCTCTCCATTTTTTGCGAATCAAACAAGAGCTAAAGAAACAATAGACACATCAATTTTATGATACCTTTGATATCACCATGTCCCTTGATAGGGTTAGCTTTCTTCCACCAGCTCCTGTACCATCTAGTCGATTCCTTTCTTGATGGACACAGGATTTGCACCAGAGATAACACTCAGCAGACCCAACTTAATGATTTCGCGTGAAAGAACCGATGCAGTCATAGTACCTCACCAGCAGAGTCATTTTTCTTGCTAGTGACCTTCAGTCCACAATATAAGAAACATGCTCCATCACTAATCCAATTTCCTATTTATTGCAACACAACAACACTAAAGCATGAACAAATTTTCTGTCGAGAAGCAATCACAACCATAGGATCTAACAGACTTGATGCTGGCCATTCCTAGCTTTGGAATCTTATTATTAAGTTAATATTGATTATACAAATACTCTCCCACTTTTGTTGGCCCCACAATTGCTCTCCCTTGGTAAAGATTCTTCTCTTCCTCATGCGTTAAATTAACTTAATTATCTTTTACAGTTTTGGTTTACGTAGGTTCAAACACCTCATAATTAACAACACTTTAGATCTCTTCATGCATTTGGCAAAACCGGAAAGTATTGCTTTTAAATCTTTTACTATTTATCGCTCTGTTCATTTGTATGATTAAATACATCTGAGAAACCATAACTTTTATGTAATTCTCCCTCCAAAACATGAATTTGTTTGTGCATACTTGCTCTACCTAAAAAAAGGATTAAATCGCATTAATGTCTACCATCATAACATGTGAACAACGCATTGAACAAAAATTACAAGGCAAGCTAAAGTGAAGGCAATAAAATGAATGCTATAAAACTATCTGTCTACCTCGTGAATCAAGGCTGCAGCAGCATTCTCCATAGGGTCTGCAAGCTCAATAGCCCAAGCGATGGTGACCCCATCATCAACCACTTTGGGGTTCCCAAACTCCACGACATTCCTCCCTTCAAGTCAGAATCAAACCAACACAAATTAGTCCAGCTACAACCTAGAAATTCCACCAATGTTCAAAACAATAAAGAAACTCAATGACCAGAAAAATTGAAATTTTTAAGGCATTTGTGACATTAAAGTACTTAATTCAGATTTCAGACAGAAGACGTACCAACAACTACAAAATACACCGAAAAGAAAGCCAACAAAGAAAGGAACGGGAGGAAACAAGAAAACCTCTAGGGCCGAGGGTGACTCCGACGGCATTAGCGAGCTTCTCCACGCTGGCTTGGAGAGAGCTTCTGGAGCTATAGTCGAATGCGATGTCTTTGGCCACCGCCCTCACGACGTGCAGCCGGTGGCCGCTGGGCCTCTGCCCGAGTTTGATCTCCCCCTCAGGCTCTCCTGCTTCACCACAGAGACCGGAATTATCAGCACAGGAGGAGCAAGGCATTCGACAATAAGCCCCAATCGACATGAGAACAGATTTCATTAATCTTACGAGAGAATCTAATATCAATTTTATATATATATATATATATATATATATATATATATATATATATATATATATATATATATATATTAAAATAGAGCAATCATATTGCATCTCCGTTTGACATGTGGAGAAGAGGTTCTGTACCACATAAAGTTTTAGGGGAGGAAACTGCACGGAAGAATAGTACTTAAGCTTCTCTATTCGGAAACGTGATTATATCGTCTGACGACGGAAAAGATCCGTAGCTTTCCAATTGCGAACACTCTATTTGTAGCTTTCCACTCACGGAAGTTGACGAGAGGATGGGCTGGGGCTGGTGGTAAAGGAGAGGGAGAGGATTTCACCACAGACAGAAATGCCGATGTCCCTAATAGCCCCGCGGACGTTGGGAAGGATGATGGAGAGGAAGACCACGACAGAGACTGACGGGAGGTGACAGCGAGAAGAGATCTGCAGGAAAGAAAGTAAAGAGGAGGAAGGCCATCACCGTCTCCACCTCCAGCCGTCAGGTGGGCTTACAATGCCGTGGCAAAATATCTCAAGGGTGCATACACCCAGCTTAATTTCCCAGACCAAGCCCACCTCCTCCCCCTCCCCTCCGGGCTGGCACTGGGAGACTCTGGGAAAGGGGAGGAGGTTATTTGAACGCGAGACTCTCGGATTGTACCCAAAAAAAAAATCTTCCTTCTCCTCTTTCTCATCGGCAAAGAACTTGATGGTTTTGGTCTTAAAAGCGGTACAAATTTTTGAAGCATTTTGGGAGAGAGATGAAGCGGTTCGATTGGAAGGATGAGCCCAAGAGCAGGGGAGGGGGTTTTTTTAATCTATTTTGTCTTTTCTCTACGTTTCTTTCTCTCACTTTGCTTTGGAAGTTCTGCTATTGTTTTGGAGTGGAGGAGAATAGGACGGGACTGAGGAGAGAAGAAGGGATGTTGGTTGGTGAGATAAGAGAAAAAGTGGAAAAAGGGAAGTATCCAAGAAGTCTCGAAAGTAGTTTTGTCTCCTAAAGTATGAATGAGGTGGGATTTTTACATTCTTTTTTAGAATAAAAAATATCTAACACAAAACCCCAGCTATTATCGGTAAAAAAAAATAGAGATGATTTTTTTTTGCTTCTTTTTTTTTCATTCAATTATCTTTTTTTAGAGATCTGTCGGAAAAAAGAATACTTAAGAGAGATTAAAAAAGATTTATCATGTATAAATGATGTCCAAGAGATTATATTTCAAAGTCAATCACAAACTTCTTCTGCTGATCCATTATCTATTAAAAAGATATAATTCAAGAGATAAAATCTATCGAGTAAGATTGTCATGGACAGATGATTGAAATTATGCAATACTAAAACTTCATTTGTATATCATATAAATTTTTAAATTTGATATTTATATTTGAAGATATATAATTGTAATTAAATATTGAACTATTTTATTTATAGGAGACAATCCTTAGTTGTGAGGCTTTAATTAACGATATCGAAATAAGATATGGATGGTGCTATACAGCATGCCAAGTTTGTCAGAAAAAGTGAGATACACTGATATTAGATTCTGGTGTGATTGATGCAATATAGAGCTTAAATATCCAATATCAAGATTTGTTTCATATTCAGTACTTAAAATTTACTGATAAAAAATAAATATATACTTTAAATTATAAAAAAAATTTACATGTTAGATATTTTAATATCACATCTTTTACTTATGTCCATTATAATTTTTTATTTATTAGTTATAACAAATTTTAATTTGATTCTATTCTTTCCTAGTCTTTAGATACTGATTATAATTTCATGTGGAAGATTATGGTAGATTTGCATCGCTTATTCTTTTCAATAAAGTTGCTCAATAGTTAATAGGCAAATCAACTAAAGAATTATGTATGGATAAGATATATGCAGTATATATCTTATATTTTATTATCTAATAAATTACTTGACGATATTGAGTTATGTATTTCTCTTCGTGTAGAATGATGATGATTCTATTATTCTCTTAAAAATTAAAAAAATATAGAAAAAAATTACATCTTCTAAATTAAAGTTGATAAATTCAATCTCAAAGAAGGACTAAGCTACACTGTTCTTAAAAATAATTTTGAATGATGCATGCAATGATCATAAGACAAGAGAAATCAAAGAAAATCCATTATGAGTGATGTATTTTTATTCTTTTACATATAGATGATTATATTTATATATTTTATTATAATAATTGATAACTAAATTTTTTTTTGCAGATTGAAGTAGATGAGAATGAAATTTCTATTATTGATACGACTATGAAGAAAAGAGATATGCATGGGATGCAAATAGATGGTCGTACTCTATTTAATGATGAGAATTCTAAAATAACTGATGCTAAAAATATTAATTCAAAGAATGATTTTTCTATCAGTAAAAGATAAAAATAATTATGTTACTCCTTACTATCATTTAAATAATCTGACTTTATATTTCTTTCTAAAATATTTGCTATCATCTATGATGTTTTTTATGTTATATTGGATTTTTAGTTTATCAAAATATTATTTCAAAAAAAATATTCACATGCCATGCATCGCATGGGGTTCTACGCTAGTATATATATAAAAATAAAAAGTGAAAAAAATTTATGAACCATTAGGACTATCCACGGAAGCAACCATTTCTTATCTATAAATACCACCTGGAGACAAATTAACATTCCATAGGCCACATTTTCAAGCTCTTCTTTCAAACAATTCTTAATACTTAATAAATAGCATTAAATATCAATATTATATTATTAAAGCATGAAGTCTATTCATGTGTACAGTTGAGAATATCAATTAACACTAACATTCCACGTTTTCAACCTTTTCTTCCAAATATTTCTTAATGCTTAATAAAAAGTATTAAATGCCAATATTATATTAGTAAAGCATGAAGTCTATTCATATATACAGTTGAGAATATCAATCAACACTAACATTCTAGATGGATAATATCTTTTAATTTATAAATAATAAATAATTTTTTATAAAAAAATTAGTTCTAGAATCCGCATGCAATGTGGGGGTTTAAAACTAGTTCACAAAGAAAAGAGAGAAAATAGAGACAGACCTGGTGAGATTGTGTTGGCTTGTTACAAGTTTGACCTGGCAAGGGGAGGAGTGGAGGATGGATGTAGTGGAGATTGTATTGGCTAAATCCAATTCACCAAGCCTGATTTCTTTTCCACCACTATTATAGGCTAACAATGTAATTTTATTGTGCAAGGTAACATCTTAAAAAGTTCATTTTAGCCAAATAATATAATTTGACTAGCATATTACCCACGCATCGCATGGAGTATTTCTTTTCTAATTTTATTATATATAAATTATTTTGAATTAAATATTTAAACTAAATATGTGGATTGGATTCTATTATTTAATCTCATATGCATCATAAAAAAATTTATAGATTAAAAGATAATATAACATAAAAGACTATTCAATTCACATGATATAAAATTCACAAATTTTATTCGAATAATACAATAAAGTATAATAAATAGTATCAAATATTCTAGATAGGGACATAAAATTAAATTATTTCAATTCAGAAGCCATAAAGAGTACCATTTAGTCTACAAAATTATGGGTCCTAAAAAATCATCTCTTTCTAAGTTTTATTATCTCTCACGCACTCTCTCTATTTAAAGTATAAAAATTGAACTCATATATGTTGATAAAATAGAATTTATTATGGCTAAGAGCTCATGGCTCGACACGTGAGGTATTATCCAGTCTGACTTATGGGTTTCATAATTTTATTCTTCAAAAGATATCTCATATGGGATACGTGGGATGGATGATCCCTTTCTATATAAGCCAAGATCTCTTTTGACTCAATTAATATGAAACTAATGATGTCCTTCTTTCTATACCATAATATAGCCATCCAATCAAGGAAGAATCTGTATACGGATGGGAGATATTTTTCTTCTTATTTTTACCATAAATTGATGTATGACAGGAGGAGCCCTCAAGTTGTAGGGGTGGTTCCTTACCTGACGTGTCATTATTGTAGCCAAGGGCTCATGGCTCGATAAGTGAGGTATTATTTGCTTTGGCTCATAGGTCTTATGATTTTATCCTTTCAAAGATGCTTCACATAGAATACATGGGATGGATGGTCTCTTTTTATATTTTTATGACTCACAACCAATATGGAACTAATAATGCCCTCCTTTCCATACCATAATAGGATTATTTTAGAGAGTATACACCATAAAATTTCATAGTAGTTCGAATTGATAGGTACACCCCATACCGAGTCGGACTGGCAAGGAATTAGGATGGTTCGACTAAGAAAAATAATATATTGAAGGAGGGAGAGGGAAAGAGATGAAAAGAGAGAAGAAGAAAGGAAGAGAGAGCACGATGCCATTAGAGGCCAGCGGTGGCCTACTGGGACCATCAGAGAGCCACAGAAGCTTCCATGGCTTGGATCGCCCGATAGGGCTTTTAAATAAGCAAGAAAAAGAGAGACGAAGAGTGACCATACCAGAGAAGGAATGGACAGTGGAGGAGTTATTGGAGGCCATCAGATGACCGTCATAGCCATTGGACGGTGAGAAATGCACGGATGGAACCATGGCTGTGGAATAGGGGTGACTGTCCCTATTCACTTATTGATTTTTTTCAAAAAGATCGATGAATAGTGAAGTCGGCAATCAGTCGTCTCTATTCACTTGTCAACTTTTTAAAAAGATCGATGAATATTGAAGCTGGCAATCAGTTTGTTGGTTTCACTTTTTATTTTTTTTTAATTTAAAATAATGAAGTCGACAATAGATTTGTTGGCTTCACTATTGCTGGATTCACCATAATCTATATTTTTTAAAAAAATCATGAAATAGAAGCGATCGTCCTTGTTTCACACCCACAGTGCCGTAGGCACTGAGTGCATCGTCCGATGGTCATGGCGGCCAGCCGAAGCCCCTCCAGTGGTCTCTCCAACGGCTTCTCCTCCCTCATTTTTTTTCTTTTCCTCCTCTCTCTCTCTATCTCTATCTTTCTCTCTTTTCTTCCTCCCGATTCAATTCTTTTGCTTTGTATTAGTTCACACCGAACCAGTCCGATACAAATCCGTACTGACTCGTACCATTGACTAACCAACATGGACCAATACAGATTCTGATACTGAGTCTGTAAATCTTGGTATACGCTACTAATACATTATCTTGGGCTTTATATCTAAGTTTGGAAGCAGTTGTTAGGTGTAGAAGCAATAAATCCTTTCTCCCTATGAGAAATGATCACTCTTAAAATGTTAGTATAAATTCATTTTCATACATTTACTTCACAGAATAATAATTAGTTAATATATATTGATCAAAAAGAATTGTTTTGGAGAGGATTATATACTGTTGATATCTAAGATTTTATGTCTAAAATGTGAAGCTATTATTGGTTGGAGAAGTAACATATCCCTTCTTTCTAAGAAATATTTTCACTTTTCAAATGCCTGTGTTTGAGATCTTTACCAAAAAAAAAAAATTGCCTATGTTTGAGACCTATTCATGATGAACAATATGTATGGATGTGTATTAGATTTATAATCTAATACACAATGCATTTTGACTGCCATAAAAGCATGATCTTCGAGCTCTTTTCCTTTTTCAATTAATAGATTTCACACTCGGCAATGTTTTTCCATTAAGAAACTCATGTTTTTTGGTGGGGCTGAGAGCTGCCATTAATACTTGATAAGGAGCAATTGATAAAAGGGATTGATAGGCATTTATATAAAAAGAATTAAAGAGGACGTTTTCGGCTCTGTGTTTTCATTCAGAAACTCAATTTTTTGTGGGGCAAGAGCTACAATTAATAAGTGATAGGGAGAAATTGGTAAAAGAAACTGATAAGCATTCATACGAAAGGAATTGGAGAAGGCACTTTGGGATTTGTGTTGCACCGAGCAAAATCGGATGGATTAATGCGACCAGACATGGAAGAGTTAATGCAATATATTATATTAATTATTACATCATATTTAAGTGTTGCAGACGTGGTGGACAGAGGCTTTATAAACATGGAAGCCTTCATCTAATATATACATGAGAAAGTTGAAATTAAGAGAAGGTTGCTCAGTAAATAAAGCTATTCATATAAACAGTTAATTTTTTTTTTATTGTCACGTGGACTCTTCAATCTAAGAGTATTGAATGCAAACATTCTACTCTTAATGAATAGAATTGTTACGGCCAGTCCCCTCATCATCTGGTCATCGGGAACGAGCGCCTGTAAAAGAAAATCCACGCTGATCGGAGGCAGCTCCGACGGAGACCCTCCGACGGTCAAGTCAAAGAGGAGACTAGGCAACAGTGAGAAGAAAGTAAAGAACTCAACGAGGAGGTGAGGGGGCGAGCCTGTGTGTTTTTTTCAAGGGCCTCTAGCACTGTAGCCTTCCCCGATATATATAGTGGAGCATAGTATGGCACCGTCATTAATGACGCAGACAATTGAGGAATTGTCAACTCACTGTAGACTGTCAGAGTCGCCGTGAAAGTGTCACGTCGCCGTGGGACTGTCAAATCACTAAGGTTGACAATGCCCTAGGCGGGATAATGCCCTTAGGCGGCAATGCTGCATGCTGCTGTCAGGGCTGACAGTCTCTGGCAGCAGTACGGCGATCAGAGGAGTCGACCGACCTTAGGTCGGTGGCCAGCTGAGTGACGTCGGGTGGAGATTCAGACCCCTCCGACGGTCAGTTGGGCATGTTGCGAGAGTCGGCCATCGGACTCCCTGGTGCAGTCGGTCGAGAGAGCGGAAAAGGTCTGCCCGACCAACATATCCTCAGTCGGTAGAGAGCCGTTAATCGGTCGATAATGTCGTCCGGCGATCGGTCGGTCGGTCGGCCGGTCGGTCGGTCGGTATGCCCGATTATAAGTCGGCGTGAGTGGGGTCGTCTGTCGGAGTCGTCCGTCGATCGTCGGTCGGGGTCGGTCGGGGTCGTCCGTCGGAGTCGTCTGTCGATCGTCGGTCGGTATATCCCAACAGTTGCCCCCCCACTCCTGAGTTCGATGTCGTGTTGGCTCGCATGAACACGTGGGCGACGGCTTCGGACGAAAGGAGTGATTTTCCGTCTCGTCTTGCCCCGACTCTGGCGATCACATCAACGAACGATCCAATATCGGTCGTCCCGACTGTAGGTCGAGCATGCACGTCGGGTCGGAGGTCGGCCAACCTCCGAACGTTGCTCGTCGACATGATCATTTCGTAGAATCTGATAGTCGAGTAGCGTCCGACGATTCGGATAGGATAACGATGGCAAGTCGAATATCCATTGTCCAGCTCTTGGTCGGACGTATGCATCGGGATGTATGATAAACGGTGGCAAGCCGAATATCCTTCGATCAGTCGTGACCAGATCGGTATGTCGCGAATGCGATTGCGGTCGTCTTGGCGTTTTGCCCTTCTTAGTCGAAGCTAAGTCGGCAAGTTAGCCAGCCGCATTAGTCGAAGCCCTTTGCCTTCAGAGGTGGGGGCCATCGTAGATATTCTGCCCCTTCGATCTCCGTCGTAGAATTCGATGTGTCCTCGACGATCGAGACGTAGATTGAGCCGTTGGTTCGGCGATTCGACGATCAGGCCAACGACGGAGTCGTAGATTCGACGATCGGCAATTGAGCCATGTTGGTCGGGGCCTTTTGCCTTCAGAGGCTGAGACCGTCAGTTTCGGTGATCGATGATCGAGCCGTTGATTCGGCAATCGATGATCGAGTCATGTTGGTCGGAGCCTTTTGCCTTCAGAGGTCGAGGCCGTCGGTTCGGTGATCGGTGATCGAGCCGTTGATTCGGCGATCGACGATCGGCCGTGTTGGTCGGGGCCTTTTACCTTCAGAGGCCGAGGCCGTCGGTTTGGCGATCGATGATCGAGCCGTTGATTCGGCGATCGACGATCGACCGTGTTGGTCGGGGCCTTTTACCTTCAGAGGCCGAGGCCGTCGGTTTGGCGATCGATGATCGAGCCGTTGATTCGACGATCGACGATCAGCCGTGTTGGTCGGGGCCTTTTGCCTTCAGAGGCCGAAGCCGTCGGTTTGGCGATCGGTGATCGAGCCGTTGATTCGACGATCGACCGTGTTGGTTGGGGCCTTTTGCCTTCAGAGGTCGAGGCCGTCGGTTCGACGCTCGATGATCGAGCCATTGATTCGGCGATCGACGATCAGCCGTGTTGGTCGGGGCCTTTTGCCTTCAGAGGTCGAGGTCGTCGTAGATTCTCCGCTCCTTCGATCTCTATCAGGATCTGCGCACGAGGAGCGGGGAGAGGGGTGTAGGAGTCATACCTGCGATGCGTCGGTCTCGGACTCCATCATCGGGGCAAGACCTGTCTATCGGTGGAGGGCCTGCTGGGTTCAGCATGGGCCCGACCTTTCTTCCATTTTTCCTTTTGGCCCGTGCCTTAAGTCAGGCACCGGTCGGAAGCTCCTTGGTCCGCGCGCATGTACTTGTACGCGCACTCCAGCAGTTCGGCATATGTCCGGGGGAGGGTCTTGTCCAAGGAGTATGTGAAACGGGACCCCCTTAGCCTCCCTTCATGGCCGAGATAGCCATGTCTTCGTTGAGGTCCCGAACCTCAAGCGTGGCCGCGTTGAATCGCATCACAAAGTGTCGTAGAGTCTCATTTTCTCTCTGCTTGAGGGAAAAAAGACTGTCCGAGGTTCGTGGCGGCTTCCGACTGGCGCTGAAATGGACCACGAAGGAATGTTCGAGCTGTCCGAAGGAGTGGATACTTTTCGAATGAAGGCCGGAGTACCAGGCCCTGGCAGCTTTGCGGAGTGTGGCGGGGAAGCCGATGCAAAGAAGAGCGTCGGTTGCCCCCTGAATTGTCATGAGAGCCTTGTAGCTCTCCAGGTGGTCGATTGGGTCGGTGGAGCCGTCGTAGGGCTCCACGTGCGGTATCTTGAACCGATTGGAGATCGGTTCGTCGAGAATGAGTCGAGAGAGAGGTTGGGCGGTCTGGAAGTCGATGTCGTTTGAAGACTTCTGCCCGTCCACCTGCAACTGTGCAAGCCGACGGTCGATTTTCTCGAACCTACGTTCGTAGTCGTCCGTCCGTCAGTGCTGGGAGACCCCAGGAGTGGAGTCTCCGGAAGATTCCGAGAGTGAGGCGGACGGCATTCGCGGTCGCTTCTCCTTCCTCACTCATTCCAGCGGGGAGGGAGAAGGCTGCTGGGACCGGCGGGCATCGCACCGCAGCCGCCCCCCCTCCTCTCCATGGGAGCACTGTGGCAGGCGCTCGCGCGGAGGCGACGGAGATCGACGCGGGCGTCGGTGGCTGCTCCTGGAGGGCATCGGACGTGCCG
Organism: Elaeis guineensis; assembly: GCF_000442705.2. Lineage (NCBI taxonomy): Eukaryota > Viridiplantae > Streptophyta > Magnoliopsida > Arecales > Arecaceae > Elaeis > Elaeis guineensis. The sequence continues at coordinate 95,865,330 of NC_026003.2, forward strand.
CCGGTTGCCCGACCGATGATGGCGGTAGCCGTGCCGGTTGTTGCTGGAGGCTTTTGACCGTATCCGTCAGCACGGTCATCCGCCGTACGATCGCCGCGATCTGCGCCTCCGTGGTCACCGCGGGGTGCGGAGAGCTGGGTTCCGCCGCGGAGGGTGGAGGGGAGGCCTCTTCCCGGCGGGAAGAGCGCCTCGCCGATCCGGTGACTCTCGATCGTTGAGCTCTTGTCTTTGTCATTAGTGTCTACTAGGCCCCCCCTTCCTGGCGCGCCAATCTGTTGCGGCCAATCCCCTCGTCGCCTGGTCGCCGGGAACGAGCGCCTGCAAAAGAAAGTCCACGCTGACCGGAGGCAGCTCCGGCGGAGACCCTCCGACGGTCAAGTCAGAGAGGAGACTAGGCAACAGTGAGAAGAAAGTAAAGAACTCAACGAGGGGGTGAGGGGGCGAGCCTGTGTATTTTTTTCAAGGGCCTCTAACACTGTAGCCTTCCCCGATATATATAGTGGAGCGTAGTATGGCGCCGTCATCAATGGCGCAGACAATTGAGGAATTGTCAACTCACTGTAGACTGTCAGAGTCACCGTGAAAGTGTCACGTCGCCGTGGGACTGTCAAATCACTAGGGTTGACAATGCCCTAGGCGGGATAATGCCCTTAGGCGGCAGTGCTGCATGCTGCTGTCAGGGCTGACAGTCTCTGGCAGCAGTATGGCGATCGGAGGAGTCGACCGACCTTAGGCGGTGGCCAGCTGAGTGGCGTCGGGTGGAGATTCGGACCCCTCCGACGGTCAGTTGGGCATGTTGCGAGAGTCGGCCATCGGACTCCCTGGTGCAGTCGGTCGGGAGAGCGGAAAAGGTCTGCCCGACCGACATATCCTCAGTCGGTAGAGAGCCGTTAATCGGTCGATAATGTCGTCCGGCGATCGGTCGGTCGGTCGGTCGGTCGGCCGGTCGGTCGGTCGGTATGCCCGATTATAAGTCGGCGTGAGCGGGGTCGTCCGTCGGAGTCGTCCGTCGATCGTCGGTCGGGGTCGTCCGTCGGAGTC
>NC_026003.2:95868870-95916794 GCF_000442705.2 Elaeis guineensis
GAAATCATGTTCTTGTCGGTGGCATATTCGTCAATTAAGGCAAATTCTGCGCTTCACGAAAAAATATAGGACTTCATGAAGGTAGAAGTTAAAGTGCCCCTATGACTCTGGTTCTAGTGAAAGCGATGAAAGTATAGTTGTGCTTCAGTTGAATAAATAAAGGTTCTACGGTGAAGAGCCCGATCAAGGTACTTTATTAAAGAAAACATTCGGAACATCAAAGCTGATGCAATATCGCATATGCCCTCTTCCACATTTGCAATCCAAAGTTCTTTGAATTGGAAGCAAGGAGGTGCGTAGCTGGTGCTTATGTCTGGTTCCGAAGCCAATACACGTACATAGTCCTACAAAATACAATATCAACCTGAAAGCTGACAGAAGCAAAGTTTCTAAGCCAACCAGAGGCTAAGGAGAAAGGTGGTTTGAGGAGCCAATCACGTGGTCTGAAAAGAAGAGCTTTCTTGATTGATTCAAGTAGTTTAACAATCCTAAACATTCCTATATTTGTGTAAGGTCTCTTGCCTAGCAATCATCTTTTCCCTTATAAAATAGTCAATTTCATACCATCCGAGATCCTCTGTCTGATATGAAGATAATGGGAATCATCAGTTCAAGAAAAATAACCTGTTTAGGCAAATTCTCTTTCTTGCTTCGGGTCAAGGTGGCTTCAGTCCTTCAATGAAAAAAAAGGCTATAAGGCTAGATCTTCTCATTTTCAAAAAAAAAACGCACGACCGCGCGCGCGCACACACACTATAATATATATATATATATATATATATAAAGATTAGATATATTAGATTCCCACGATATTGCAACAATCAGTACATTTAAAGCTCAAATGTACTAAACATGTAATGTGTATAATCTCAGATGAGGCCAGGCTAGTTTTTCTTTTTTCCTTTTTTTTTTTTAATTTCTTTTGGGTCTAGACCCTTTTTTTTTTTTTTTTGGTTGAGCCTATTTTTTTGTCCAAGCCATCCTTCGGGCCTATTTTTAATGCTCAAGTCCATTAAAGTTCCAAGTATTAAATTGGGCAGGTCACCTGGCCCATGATAAGCTCTATTTGGATGCATCCCTAGACAAGCTCTTCAGCCTGTTTTTTTTTTTTTTATGTATGATTTAGGCTTGAAGGTTAGCATGGCTACTTAAAAGGAATTTCATTTCTTTTTAATGTTTCCTGACTTTATATTTTCTCATTGTCTCCATTTTTGATTTTATCAAAAATATATAGATTTTAATTGGGTAATTTATAAGTAAAAGTTTTAGAGATTTTGAATTTCATTTATAGTTTACTAAGTTTAAAAATTTACGGTAATGATTTTGAGAAAGATAATATTGTTAGTATATTACTTTAAAATCTTGTATTGTTCAAGCATGGAAGAATAAGCAATGTAACAATGATGAAAAGTGATATCCACTTTTATGGATGAAAAAGATACTCAACAAATGGATTGCATTATGTAAATATACAAGATAGTTAACATGTACATTTTATTGGCCATCTAATGATATATTTGTCATCGGCAAGAGTACTAACAACCATTCAAATTGATTGATTGCTTTGGCTTTCTTTCAAAGAGTTGACCTTCTACAAGTTGGATTGAAGAAAACACTTGTAAAATTTCATGTGTATTAGTTCTTGGTTGGGGCAAGCTAAAATTTTGAATAGTGCCATATCAATTTTAATGCAAACATCTCTCTTTATAAAAAAATTGAGACTTAACTGCTATATTTTTTTCCATACATTTGATATATTATGGGTATTTCTTGGAAATGGACCTTCGTTGCAAAAGATAGTTGCTGGTTCACATCGTAGGTGGGAAGATGGCATGATGTTTATTTTAGAAGAGGAAAATAAATTTTACAACTCATATGCTAGGAGAACTAATTCTAATATTTGCAAGAGTCATCCTAGCAGCAAAAAAGATGGAAGCATGCAGAATAGAATATTTTTATAGAATAAGGAAGGCACCCGTGGTATTCATCCCACATAATAACTTAAAAAAAAAAAAACACGAGTTACTGAGAGATCTAATCGCATGGTTTGGGGCAACTTCAAAATTGACCATAAAAATATATGGATTGTAAGTAAAGTTATTAGTGACCATGATCATCCTTTGATTGGTTCTAATAAGGCGTATATATTAATTAGGTGGCATGGCAAAATACTACTGATTTACATGATGGTTATTGATCCAATGATAAAAGATGGAATTCACAAGCTTGCAATTTTTTTGCAAAAGAATATGAAGAGGCTGAAAATGTAGGGTCCACAAAATAGATTATTCTAATTATTTGTGCTTAAAGAGAATGTGATAACTTAAGATTGGATATGCAAAAGTTCTCGTAGATCATTTAAAGAGTAGAAAGTCAAATCAACTTTCATTTTATCTTGCCACAAATTGATGCCACAAGACAAGTTACCAATTTTTTTTTGGCAAATGGTAAATTGTTATAGACCGCATACTTTGAGGGTGTGGTTTTATTTGTACTACATCTCATATGAATAAAAAGGAAATACTCTTTGCAAAACTACTTGACATTAATCATCACAAGCAAATAATTCATTAATTCACTTGGCACGGCTTTGTTAAACCATTAATTCATTTGTTTAGTTATTTAGAATCTTTTTGTTTGCAATATCTAGGAAACAACTTAAAACAATCTTAATGGACCAGTGTGCTACCATGTCAAAGGCAATTAAAATAGTCTTGCTTAACACATGCCATCTATATAACATCATCTTTATCTATAGCATATATTTCAAAATACTATAAAAATCTTTCTCGACTACATTCTAGTTAACTTAAATTTCAAATTGAGTTCAAAGATTGCATGTATATAGATACCGTTGAGTATTTAAGTTATAAAAAAAATATAATTAAAAAATATAAAATCATGGAAAACAGATTTCATGCTAAAATATTTTATAAAAATATAAATTCTAAAAAATGATAGAAAAAAATATTTGGATGTATCTTTCATGTGAAAGAATAATTGATCTTCTTTCATGATGCTGATCATTGGATTACTCCCTGTGCAGCTCTCAAAACACTCCAAACTTTTTCATCATCTATTTGTACAAATCTCAAAGTGGCATTATATAATTATGCAATCCAATAATAGATGGTACATTCCGGAAAGAAAGCTTCTTTTAAGCAAAAAAATATCTGTGTCGAGATGGGAATCATCACTTATTGGAAGGCAGTGGACATGAGCTCTACAAGACTATAAGAAGGTAGTGGCAAGGGCGGCCAAAGGCAAGGCCATCGAAGCCTTGCTTAGGCCCCCACTCCGTGTCCGAGTCCCGCCTCCGCCTCCCTCCATGCTCCACCCCGATAACGTCTCCCCGGCCCGACAAGGCAAGACTCCACCACGGCTCCACGCCTCCACCCCGCCCTGTCTCCATGGCTCCACGCATCCACCCCACCTACATGGGCCATGGCTCCAGCCGCTCTACACCTCCACCCCGTCCTGCCTCCATGGCTCCACGCATCCATCCCGCGGTCCCCGCCTCCACCGACCACGGCTCCAGCCGCTCCACGGCTCCAGCCGCTCCACGGCTGACGGCTGAGAGCTCCTCCACCTCCATCGCTCCACGCTCCACCCCCGCTACCTCCCCCTCGCCCTCCTTGGCTCCCTCCACGGCTCCACCCTCAAGCGGCCCTGGTGTCCCGCTCGGCCCGCGCGATCGGCCGCCAGTCGGTCATCGATGGAGAGGAAGACGTCTCCGCGAGTGGCGCAACGATGGACGGGAGTCACGGGATGGTAGATTTTTTTTTTATTTTTTATTTTTCGGAAAGTCCTCGCTGCCCCCACCCCCCTCTCCGCTCTGTGCGCCGGAGATGATTTTTTTTCGTTTTCTGAAAGCCGGAAGGCCCCTCCCCCAAGTCCCCCCTCCCCGCTCGTCTTGTCGCTCATGCGAGAAGATGAACGGCACCGGGCCGCCGGCCACCGACGCCGCGCGTCAAACTCTTTCAAAGACGAAGGACCGAAGGCTCCTGCCCCTGATCCTGAAATTGGAAGACCGGTTTCTTTTTTTTCTTTTTTATTTTTCGAAAGGCCCCTGCCCCAGGTGGCCAAGTCCCTTCTTCCCGCTCGGTCCGCGAGCGAGAAGATGAACGGCGCCGCTCATCGGAGGCCTTAAGCGGTCGCCGACGGCCGATCGGCCGGTCACAGTCACTGATGGTAAGGAGCAGTGGAAGGTGAAAGGTCTGTGGCATCGGTCATTTTTTTTTTTTTCAGAGATCAGGAACACGTGGCAGATCATAAAAGGTTATGTTCGCGATAGTGTAGGAGAAAATAAAAAAAATTAATTTTTAACTTTAGACCTCCAAATGTGTGAGCAGCCCCTGGTAGTGGGTATCCTTACTCATTGGAGGGAAGAGCATTATGAGACGATCAAGTGACTCCACCATGTTGAGCCTGCCATAATCGTTGCCATGGGCTTTGGCACTGCCCAACCTCACCATCATCGTCACACCTTACCTTCAGGAGCCAATCATCGGTTGGTACAAACTCCGGTACCGGTTCCCAGACATTGCAAGCAACCAATAAACCAATCATAGAGCTGTGTATATTATAGTTTAACCAAATTATGGCCCATTAAAGGAGCCATAAATTGACTAGATCGGCTGCTTAATTATACTTGTAATTGAGATCGCAGTGGAGAGAACATCTAAAAAGAGTCAGTTCCAAGTTACAGCAAAATCTCATCGGATGATTATCTCAATAATTAAAAAAAAAAAAAAAGAAAAAGAGAAGGTAAGAGAAATGTCCTTTCACTATTCAGAAAGCATATGTAAAGAGATTCATGCGCGAAACAATGGAACAACATTTCTGGCTACCACTTTAAAGCTTTCCAACGCCATATTAAAATATCTTGGACGCTCAAATCCGCAACATCAAAGAAAATCCAATCATTGATGAAGACTATAAAGGAGCATGAATTTTTACTAAAGTTCTATTATGGTAATTAAGACAGCTTATTTAATTAGATATGTTTTAATAATGATAAAGGATATCCATCAGAGATCTATATTAACAAAAATCTATAAATGGTCACCAAGTATAGCATTATTTGGAGCAACAAGTTTGGCATAATTTTTTTTTTTGAAACAAATAGCAAACAATTATGCAGCACCAAGGAACAAGCAAGTATTTATCAAGTTCAAGCAAGATTATGCCTTGGGTTGCCAATTCATCCTCTAAACTTAGGCTAATTCTTGTATCAATTGGAGGTGGCGAATTTTCACTATCATGGATCTTCTCCATGACCATACCTTGGACTGCCAACTCTCTCGTTACTTTCTCCACCAGCCCTGCAGTGCATGGCTTTCTCCACCAGACTTATATTGCATATGGATTTTCCCTCAAGCTTCACCATGATCATGGGCTCCTCCCGCCCTGTAGTCATCCATAGGATCTTACCCTTTTTGCCCAAGTTTGCGACGAAGCCATTTATCCAAAAGTGATCTGCTGGTGCTATCATATATGTGCATATGTGCTACCATGTTCTAGTAGATGTTGTTTTGCAAGCAAAAGAGGGAGGGGTTGGGGGACCAAGATCATACAGGCTACTCCGCACAGGGAGCAGGCATCATGGAGAGGAGAATCCCGGGCTGGTAGATCGAACCAGAAGATGGTAGCTCAACAGGGATAGATAGACTACAATCAAGGCAAGAGGTCTTGATAAGATTGTGCAAAGAGAATTGGTGTCTATGATGGCAGTTTCAAGATAAAAATATAGAAGAGTTTGTAACCAAAATATTCCATTGTTTTTTGGCTTAAATAAAGAAATGGGTTGCACTAAAGACATTTATTTTAGACCATAAACATTGGAGATGTAATTCAATTTAATGAATTACTATGACTAAATTTATATATAAATATAGAGTTGATGAATTAATAAGAGGAAAGCTCCTATTGAAGAGAAAGTAAAGGAGATGGGTACACTTGATATGAAGGGGTTGCAGGATGGGTGACATGTCTACCATGCTTTACCACATCATATTACTTTTTAGTGCTCCTATTTGCATTATAGAGCAGCATTATACACCAGGAGAGAGGGAGAGAGACAACTGAGAGGGATGTTTTAGTCATTTACAGGTACAAATAAAGTGACCAAAGCCTCCTGCTATTTGCCTTTAAGAGTACCTTATGTATGGATGGATGTGACTCAGCACTACCTCTCGCATGCATCGACATGCTAGATTCGTGTGATGGCTAATGCTTAACCATCCACAATTGAAAGGAATGAAGCCCTTTTGATAAAGTGATTCATAAACTAGTTCAAAGAGACTCAGATCGACCTTAAGGATCAATCAATCTTCTTTGATGTGTTACTAATTTCCTAAAAATATCGTTTGTTTTAATATGGAAATTTCTCAAACATAACTTGACCATCTATATCAAGTCAAAAACTGACCATAAAGCCACCATAGTACATGCTAAAGTTTACTATTTTAGCCATCAATAATTGAAGATTAACAAAGAATTAACTGAAACCTATTTAATGTAGGCAACCATGAGCCTGCAAAATCAAAAATATATATTTTTCGGTAACAGACAGGATCCCCTAAACATTAAACTCCAAAACTTGATATTCTAGTATGGTCATCAACAGTTTTTCAATTCAAAAGCTAAGTAAAACAATAAATGGAAAATTAACTTGTACCTGATGATCCATGAAAGAGTAAAACCGACGGGAATTCTAAAGCATACTTCAGTGAATGATAACATGAAACACGGCTGCCAAAACTAATAAAAGAATAATCAGCTTGCACCATGCAGATTGCTGTGACTTACTTTTCCTATGTGCTTAGCAATATGGTATATGCACTATCGTCTATTATTTTGGTATTCTTTTTGTGCTTCGCAATTCTTAGCACGAATGAAATGTTTGAACAATGAAAGCATAGGCTGATGGATTTTCGTAGGATGCGTATACATGTGGATTTCAAAATTCTTTTGAAGAACAATACAGTGGAATAATAGATCAAATATCTTTAATCTAGAACATGCATGCATAAAATAAAACACTTAGGGATCTAGTTCATATGCAGCAATTAAACATGCTGATTTTATGCTGAAAATAAAATATATGATCGAATCACATACCTGTTTCACTTTTTCTTTCTTTAAACTTGATATGAAGAAGATAGATTCTACCTAAGCCACACAAACGTCTGATCTCTACAAGTATCTACTCAAGATCAACCTGACTTGATCCTCTTGATGTAGATATTTTTCTCCAAGAATGATCTTCTTGTGAATCTGAATCAAGTTTGGATCTTTGATCAACTCTTGATCTCTTCTTGATCTTCTTCTCTCTTCTTCTTCTTGATCTCTCTTTCTTGATTCTTGAAGGAATCAAAATCAAAATCAACTTGGAAGAGGGGACGCCCAAGCTTCTTGGGCGTTGGATGATGGGACGCCCCACCTACTTGGGCTAAGAACTAGAAAAGGGAGAAAGAGAGGGCATGGAGGCTCTCTAAGGGGCTTGGGATGATTGAAAATTCTGTCTAAAAGACCTAGAGAAAGGCCTCTTAAATAGAGGAGTTTTTAGAGTCCAAACCAAAATCAGATTTGGTATGAAACATTTCTCCTAACCGCATTAGAACTCGTCCTTGTTCTCATCTATTCACCGCACCTAAAAGAGATATAGGGGCCCAAAAGTTGGTGCTCTCTTAGGGTTTCTCCATGCACAAAAAGAGGAGGGCATACGTGACTCTCACCTTTTTTTCTTTCTTACACCATCCCATCTATGGATGCGCCTCAACTTGATCTCACAAGTGGTGCACCCCATGATTAAATTTGACCATTAGGAGGGGGATTGGGCCCCTACTTTACATGATCCAAACCATTTGGGTGCCCAACATTTAGAGCCCATTGAATCCAATTAATTAGGTTTAATGCAGGTAATTAACTTAGATTAATTCTTATCAAATAAGCAATCCAAGTCGATAGAATAATTGGATTTAACCATGTGCTAGTAAGGTTCTTCTAAATCCAATAGAATTTTTCTAAATCCTAACTCAATTGAGACTTGATAAGCCCAATTATTCAATCTAGATCAAATCCTTTGGCTGTGTGACCTCATAGATTCAATTCTATTTGGTAGTGAGATATATCATCATCTCTATCATAGTATCATTGAAACTCTTTTCAATGGATCAGAACAATTTCACTCTTACTTAACAAGGATCGTCGATCTAGAATAATCCTAATGACTCTCATAATCCACCAGTGACATTTAAAATATATAGTGATAACCTAGCAAAATCGAAAAAGAACCTCTAAGTGTATTCAGTGTGATACAGTCATTCTATCGTGAGTTCCGACTTAATGGCAGGCTATGGATAAATCATCAAACTCAACATCAGTCATATGATAGATTCAATCAGCTTAAGTCCAATTATGATTCTCATAAAAATTCTTTTATATCAATCACACTGCTGTGGCCACAAACTTATGAACTTAGCCTCTCAAATTCATAGGACCACTCCTTTCTATCAAGATTGATAGATTCTATTTAGATGTGCACCCTACTCCTACGTGGACTAACTTCGCTAACATACACAATAAAGACTTAAATGACTAAGAAGCTATGTTTATGTCAGTCAAACTCCAGCAGCCTCACTGTAGCAATCGTGTCATTGCAAGTCAAAAACTATTCACACAACTACAGCATCGAATGATTACTGACGATTAAATAAAAATCCACGTGATCTCTCGTATAATCATGCCATACTCAGTACTAGTTATTCTTTAACAACTATCCGCACTTGTCGCTTAGTATCTCTACACTGTAAATTAGAGACTCATCTTTCCTGAAAAACGATCTATGCGTGATCTATCCAGTTCGATCACCGTCCCCATGATGTACTATGATCGAAAGTAATTTAAAAATTAATTATACATCCTTTAATTTTCAACTCTATGAAATATGTATCTTAAGATTAATTTATTGGACAATTCAAAAACACATCACACTTGAATAAAAATAAAAATTATTCTTTTATTGATCAAATCAATATTTTAAATACAAATTTGTGTCCTAAAAGATACAATGTATTACAGCAGGAATTCCAAAATTCTGATATATATAAGAAAAATCTAACATATATGTATCAACCAATATATGGAACCATAAGAAAGATTTTTCAAGAAGACGACATTATTCTCATTGTGATCACAAGGAAAAACAAGTATATTCAATGTATTAAACTTAGGTGAGCAATAGCATTCTCACATTACAACCTCCCATCATGCCGCTGGTAATTCATTCTGGTTGCTGCTAATAGAATGAGATCTGATATCAATATCACAATGCAAAACTGACCAAGATTCACTTGTGGTTTCTTGTTGCCGCATCACAACCAAACTCAGAAATATAGAGATCCTCATCATTGATGTGACAGAGGATATATACAGACATTAAGCATACTTCAAAACATGTATTGCTGCTAATTGCAACTAAGCTAACAAACTTCATAACATATATTTCTCATTATCATTGTCATTGTCATCAACTCATCATCAGTCTCCTTGCAAGCTTTGGTGTCCCTCCTTGCCCCACAAGCCGCCTCCCTTCTCCCACTTTCAAATCCCCAGTCCTCTTTGAGTTCATCCCTCTCTTTACACTTTCTTTAGAAGCTGCCTTTTCTGAAGAACACAGAGGGGGCTGTGGAGTGCCAATCTCCATTTTCTCTATGATACTTTGCACCATCTTTAGCACTGCACTCATCTTAGGCCGTGATTTGGCATGGCGTGTCAGACACTTGTTTGCCACTGTTGCAAGTTTTGTTGCCGATTCTAGAGAATAGTTCTCTTCTAGCCTTGGATCTATGATCATGTGAAATTTCCTAGTGCCAGATTTGTATGGTTTGACCCAATCCACGAGTCTCTGCTCGGCTTTTGGGCGGTTCCTATCCATTGGACGGCGGCCGGTGATAAGCTCATAGAGAAAACCCCATAGCTCCATATATCACTCTTGACAGTGAGGCGCCCAGTTTGGATGTACTCAGGAGCTGCATAGCCAATGGTTCCCACAACCTGTTTGTTTTTGATTACAGAGCAATCAGATTTACTTTCAAAGCATCTTTCTTAGAGGATGCAATTCTATCTACCTTGAATACAGTTAGCAACATGATTACTACCATTTAGTGGATACTGGATAATAAATAGGGTAGTACTTTTTTACAAGACCAACTCTTGAGTCATGCAAACTGTTGAGTTCCTCATTAGTTTCATGAATTTTAGTCACTACAGAATCATCATAAAAAAAAAAAAAAAAAGAATTTAATCACCACAGAAATGCAATAAACACATTCTCAAAAGGCTCTCTTGGTGCAAGACTAATATGCAACATGAACGCTGAAAATACATGAAGAAACCTGTATTACCATGCTTCTAATCAAAGCACAGTATCAATCATCATTTGCTAAAACTTTTACAACTGAAACCTTCCTTGGGAGGTTTATTTTGGGCTCACTGGCTATGCAGCCAGAATCTTCCAGCTGATATGTTGTTAGCATAGATTACAACCATTGACACAGCAATTTCCTACATATAGATGAAAATATTAAATTGGAGACTACCAGGAAAGAAGTGGGAAATCCTAATTGACAGATTTTGGTTTCCAACTTGTGATCATCATTCATGTTAACTACTGATCAAATTCCCCTGAAAATAACTGTGCTTATGATTATGTCGGAAGAGTTTTTAAATATGTTTTCCAGATGTTTTTGAGTGATCATTGTCAAATGCTCTATTCCCATTTGAAGGCTACTGTACCACGCCACTTCACTACCTCTGAGGGGTCAACGGGAACCCATAGGACTAATTTTTTATTGCTTTGCACTGCATCATCAGGTCAACCATTCACATAATGGATATGCTTTGTCCTGACCTCACCTATTGGCATCCTTACCTATCTTGTCTGCTCTATGTTCTCTCATTTTATACTTCCTGTCAACTTGTAAAACATTGTTTCTTGTTTCTTCTTTGAATTGGTCAATGGTAAGTTGCTGACTTGTGAAACAATATTACCTTGACCATGGTTGCTGTAATCACATCCTGAGATGCTACAATATTCCAGGCAGATTCTTCGAGGACCTATCATTTAGAAGCAGCTCATCTAGGCAGGATTGTCTATGCATAAACCTGGGGAGGTGTTGATCCACTTGGGCATCACCTGATGTCCTGGCAATTGTGCAAAAATGCCAAGTTACTATATCTAACCCATAAAAATACCACCATTTGGTGTCATTTATAAGTCAAGGTACAATCCACCATAGTTTGAGTATATTTTACAGGTGGCTTTCAACCTAATGGCAGCCCTTCAATTTGTTGCCAATTTTTTGGCCAGGGAAATTATAGGTATATAGGGAGAATTGCAGGAATTATGCAACTGGAACCCTATAAGGATTACTTAGACATAGCAATAATTGCAAAAAGGAGGCAAGAAAAATGTGATTGGACAATTTGCATATTATATTAAAAATAACATTATAATCTATATTTTTTTAACAAACCTTTATGTTGAAAATTAACTTTAGAAAATCACAATAATTAAGTAAAACATGACCAAGCACATACATCAAATCTTAACCTATTCCATCACCAAAAAATACTAAATATTATCAACTGATATGAAATTTCTTTGAACCATACGTAGACAAATTTCAGAAATTTTTATAATTCATGAATGAATAATAGTCCATGAAACATCTTAAGGAAAAGGAGTTGCCATGTAGGATTCTAGGCATCTGATCATCTAGATGACCTGAATCAAGACTTTGCAATCAAAACTTTTCAAAATGTTCCCCTCATCATCCATCATGAACATTCATACGTAAAAGCTTATATTCTGATAGTAAGCATAATAAAGCAGCTGGAAGGAAGTGCCTGATGCTACTAAGAGAGACTAATACTAGCTGGATAAGCAACAATGCTGAGGCATATAGATGATTGTATTGTACTCACTGCTGTTGAAACATGAGTTAACCCTTCTGCTGGTCCTTGTCTAGCCAAGCCAAAGTCTGACAATTTTGCATTCCAATGCTCATCCAAGAGAATGTGGAGGCTTTCAAATCTCGAAAAATTATCTGTGCATACAAATTATTTTTGAGTAAATGATAACCTTTTCACGGGGTCAGCATGATCATCATTAGCAACAAAAGCAGGCTAGAGGTAAGCAATTAAACATCAAAGTTCATGTTCTGTTACTGCTCATTGACACAATAAAACAATCTTTAAGTACTTTAGAACTGGTGGCTGCATATTGTTACTGTTCATTGACACAATAAAACAATATTTAAGTATTTTGGAAAAACTGGTAGCTGTATGTACTGGGATTAGTAGCTAAAATAAAAGTACAAGTTAAAAATATTGTTTTATTGCTTTCTCAAAAAAACATTCTGTTTTACTTGTTTATTGTAGTAATTAAAGGACAATATATTAAAGATATGCTTCTTAAAACTGAATGAACATTTTCCAGAGGCTTAGAAAAATATATGTAGTATTCATGGTAAAATTTTATATGGATCTAAGCTCAAATTAAATTTTCAAATTTTTTAAATTTAAAAAATATTTTTAATTTAGAAAATAATAAAAATGTATAATTAATACAATTAATATTTTGGTTTGTTAGCAAGAAATTTGAAGCGAGTTGTCATTCAAATCCTCTTCTAGATAGTTTTCTCAAGTGGTTAAGAGCAATTAGTTGACCTTTGTCCTCATCCACGGAGAAATCGTCTAACATAGAGATGCCTCAACGATCTTGTATATCTTCACTACAATCTGAGATTGAGGCTGAAATGCATTCAGGAGGAAGTTGAGCTGAAGTACTCGGATTTGATGATGGATGCTTTTGTTTATGATGATGAAGATCTAATAATCGGATGGCTTGTGGGCCAATAGTAAGAGCTGGAGCTTAACGAGCCAAGATTGCCTCCACAATCGACCAATTTTGTAGCTAGCGAGAATAAGATAGATGCTGAGCAATGGGCAAGCAGCAATATTCTACGCAAGCTTCCAACTGATCAGCCATAACTAGAGGGATCATTGGGGAGTTAATCATCATGTGACTCCAAATTCAAGACATCTTTTTTGAGATCTGACCGAGAGATGTTTAGATGAGGCCAACATGCTCTTCGGCTATCTTAGACAATAAGATGACATCCATCCTCCGAGCATAGCTAGCTAGAGTAGGGCACAAGGGAAGGATAGGTAGTTGCTCAGCATAAAGATAAAGAAAAAGAAAAGATAGTTGCAATCTTGATGGAGAGAGTGGAGTCAGTTCACTCAGATTCAAGGATCAAGGAGAGCAATGATGACAATTCTGATAGTTATGGATCTAGTAGCCACAGAGGGAGTGAAGGACAAGAGACTACTGTTTATGAGACGTAGCTATAGGATGGTCTTTGATTCATCAACAAATCTCAGTATATGCATGCTGCATAGGATAGGGACCATAGTGCACAAGCTAGTAAAGTTTGCGAGAATACGATTATATATAGACGATGGGCTCTCCGAGGTTATTCAAAATATAATACAGCTGTAGATGACCTCACATGTAGAGTAGGATCCATGGATGTATGAGATTCATCCTCATATTTAAGATCCTATTATCTACAGCCATAGATAGCTTATGATCTATATGGATATGGATATGGTGCATCCAAGACATCGACTTCCAGTGGCTACTACCCTATGGAGCTCGAAACATTTTATGGATCGGATTTTACTGCTACTATATTCGGATGAACTTCTCCACAACTATACTATCAGCTGGAGGGCACCTCTCAGAGCCAAAATTTTAATGAGATATCTGAGACTAGTTATAATTTAGCATGCATATCTTATGGGATGAGAGTATACTCAGTATAGGATTATAATGCCGCTTGATTAGAGGGATAGACCGATGTGCATCCTGATTATGCATATATCCGGACATTTATGAGTGACATCGGCACTCGATGAGATTCTAGATCTCGATATGCATACGTTAAATACATGCAAGTGATTGTATTACTTTATGTTTTGTATTTTATTAATTGATTTGAGAATCTTAGGTTCAATAATATCTAGTCCTTATAAGGCTGTCCCTAGAGCAAAGCATCATGTCAAGCTTAGATCCACGTCATGCACGATTATTACCCTTATCTTTTGCATGGAGTGGAGTCAAGATTCCGATCCGAGGGCGGATAACTAAACAAGAAATTCACCATAGCATGGAAAGTTAAAACAACGATGCTCTCTGAAGCTGAAACCAAAATGGGTGCATCTCCTTTGGTTTTTACCTTTCACAAATCCACTACCACCATCGCTGGCTTCTACCTTCCAAGACTTGAGATCCATATAGGGCATCTCTTTTGTTAAATTCTAAACAATGCCACGTTAACACAGAAAGATCGCTCATATATGTCAAGAAGTATAATTAAGGATGTACCAGAGTAATAGAAATATCAAATAACATCAACAAATACTAATTTGGGCTTAAAATCATTTAAGAAACAAAAAAAAATGATTAGAGATCTTTAAAATCAAAAAAAACTGAAAAAAAAAAAGAAAATTTGGAAGCGGGTTCAAAACTGGCATGCCTTGCCGTATCGTGTGTTGGTACGATACTGGTTTGGTACCATACGGAATTGGTAGCTAACCAGTATGGGTTCCAGTTCCGGTTCTAGTTTAGCGGACCTTGGCCCAAATATTTATAATATCATTTGATTAAACATCCAATGAGATTGATAGAGGGGCAAAAAAGCTTACCCTCTAGGATTTCATTGACCAATATATGTAGAGTACAGGATGTTCATATATGACAACATAGGCCAGCAACAGTAATAATACAGCAAATATATGGCAACATAAGCCAACAATAATACAACAACAAATATAACAAATAATATCATAAAAACCTCCACTATATATGGAAAAAAATATGCAGTACGAAATATATCCTAACATCCCCCGCAAGCTGAGCATCCTTGGCATAGAGGGCGAAGATTGGTGTGCAAAATTGAAAACTGAGAAGTGGACAAAGATTTGGTGAAGATGTCAATAAGTTGTTTGTCAGAAGAGATATAGACCACAGCCAAATCACCCGATTGAACTCTCTCCCATAAGAAATGATGATCAAGTCCAATATGCTTCGTACAGCTATGTAAAACAAGATTTGCAGCAAGATATGTTGTGCTAAGATTATCACAATAGATGCGAATAGAGTGTCATAAGAAGATACCAAGATCACAAAGTAGACAATGGATCCAAACTGTCTCGACTAGTGTGTAGATCACAGATCGATACTCCACTTCAGAACTGGAGCAAGAAATGGTAGATTGCTTCTTAGTTGACCACGAGATAAGATTATGTCCAAAAAATATGCAATATCCTGAAGTGGACCTCTGTGTATCTGGACAACCAGCCCAATCAGCATATGAAAAAGCAACGAGTGATGGATTCAGACAGCGGGAGATGGAAATACCGTAGGATAGTGTCTCGTAAATGTATCGGAGAAGATGTTTAACAGCTTGCATATGTGTCTCGCAAGGTGCATGAAGATATTGAGCAACCGTCTTAATAGCATATGAGATGTCAGATTTTGTGAAAGTAAGATATTGCAAAGCACCAATTATTTAAGGATAGATAAAGGGATCTACAAGAAGACGCCCTTCATGAGTCGAGAGACGAGCACTCGAAGAGAGGAGTCGCAACCGACTTACTTGTGAGAAAACCCTTACGCTCAAACAATTGACGCACGTATTTCTATTAAGTCAGATGAAGATCAGATGGTGAGCTAGTGACTTAAATATCCAAAAAATAATATAGAGATCCCAAGTCCTTCATTACAAACTCTCATTGTAAAATGCCTGTAAGAGTCTCTAAACAAGAGGAGCTTCTAGTAATAATGGTATCATCAACATACAGGAGAAGAACGAGAGTGCCAGAAGAGAAGTGAGAAATAAACATAGAGGGATCTGCAGTACTTCTAATAAAACGAATCTCAGAAAGAAAGGAAGTAAAGCGCTGAAACTAAACCCGAGATGCCTGGTTGAGTCCATAGATAGCTTTTCGTAGGCAGCAAACATGATGAGGAAAAGAAGGATTCACAAAGCCAGGTGATTGTTTCATATAGACTTCTTCAGAGAGCACTACGAAGAAAGGCATTCTTCACATCAAATTGTCGAAGCAGCCATCCAGAGGAGAAAGCAACAGAAATAACAGTACAAATAGTAGTTGACTTGACAATCGATGAAAAAGTTCCTACAAAATCAATATCCTATTGCTGTTTGTAGCTTTGAGCCATAAGCGGAGCCTTGAGATGCTCAAGAGAACCATCTACCTTTTGCTTAATCTTGTATATCCATTTGCAGCCAATGAGATTGATGGATGGTGGAGAAGGAACCAGATCTCAAGTAAAGTTAGTCAATAAGGCATCAAATTCTTCGATCATAGATGCATGCCAACTTGCATCCTGAAAAGTCTCAGCAAAAGAGTTGGGCTCGTTGGGAAGAGAAGAACTCTTAGAAGCGAGGAAGGAGGTAGACTCAGTCATATCTTTTGTCATGGATCAGATGAGCATAGAGTGTGTACAGAAAGATGGAGAAGGAATAATAGGTGAAGTAGATAAAGAAGATGGTGAAACTGGTAGGTCTGCAGTAAGTGGAGTGGAAAGGGGAGGTTCAGAAGGTGTAGGAGCAGGATCGGTTGTAGTGATGGGTGTAACAGCCCTAGAGGTTGTTCGTTTGATGTAGACCCAGAGCTCTTTCTAACTAACAGCAATGGTATGGTTCTCATTTCTAATCTGTATGGCATCATGATTCAAGTTGGCAGTAAAATGAGTTAATGATTTAGAGGTTGGTGAAACAGACAAAGTGGATTAGTCGGTACAAGAAGTGCTAGGACTATCAATAGTAGAAATATGGGTGAAATTGAAATAAGAGAGTGCATCAATAGTAGGACTCTCACCTCGTAAAGAAGGATTAGAAAGAAAATTTTGAAACATGTGAAAATCTGAAACAGTAGAACTAGTTACGTAAGATGTAGAAAATTTAGAGAGATAGAGATATGAAAAAACTATTTCAGCAAAGCAAACATGCCTAGAAATGAAAATTTTTTTTAGTGCTTTGATATAGGCAACGAAACTCTTTATGCTTATCTGAGAGTCCTAAGGATACACAAGGGAGTGATCGAGGAGAGAGCTTATGTTTGGCAATATCCTATAGATCAGGATAACACAAACATTCAAAAACTTTTATAAGTTGCAAGTCAGAAGGGACACAACCATGCAAAGCATTATATGGCAATTTTTCGTTCAAAACAACAAAGGAGTACGATTTACAAGAAAAACGATAGTTTGTAGGGCCTCTGCCCAAAAGTGAGGCATGCAAGCTTGAAAAAGAAGACTTAGAATAACATTGGATAAATGTCTATATTTTCTCTCGACAACACCATTTTGTTGTAGTGTGTGAGAACACCAGAATCTTTGAATAACCCCAGTCTATGAATATAAAGCAAAGAATTTTCATTTACATACTCCTTAGTATTGTCAGATTGAAGAATTTTAATATTGCGATGATAAATATTTTCAACCATTGCTTGAAACTTTAATAGTTTTCCAAAAACCTCTTGTTTAAATTTTAAAAGATAAATCCAAGAATAACTAGAGTAATCATCCATAAATATGACATAATATTTATATCCAAAATAGAGGGAACAGGTGCCTGCCATACATCTAAATGCACAAGTTGAAAAGGAAAAGCAGATTTTGATTCAGAATCATGAAAAGAAAGTTTGACATGTTTTTCCGTATTGTATGCATTACAAACCGATAATTTGAGTTCAGAATGATCATAAGAAATAACTTTATTTTCTTTAATAAATTTTTAAAGAAAGCAAGACTAGGATGACCTAACTGTCTATGCCAAATATCTCCACTAAATCTCGATGCAACAAAAGCCGACCGTTACTTATTCCCTACACTTGCAACTCTAGAAGAAATTGGATAGAATGAAGTTCCCAAACTACAGCATCTGAGAAGCTCCTTCCCCATTTTCAGATCTTTTACAGAAAAATCGGAAGATTAAATTCAAAATGAGAATCATTATCATGGCAAAATTGATGAACAAAAAGTAAATTTCTTTTGATAAAAGGAATAATGAGAATATTTTTGAGAGCAAAGGAGTTGAAAAGAGTACTCAACTGTATTTTACCAATCTGAGTAATATTAAGTAAATTTTCATTACTAACTAGAATTTTTTCATGCCCATTATAAGATTTAGAGAAAGAGAATACCAAGATTAGCAGTCATATCATTAGATGCTCCAGTATCTAGATACCAAACTTCCTCACCATGCTCTTGAAGGCTCATAGCAGCGAAGGTTTGAGGAATATCATTTACGGTGAAAGCATGATTGAAGCGTTGCCTGCACTGAAGAGCAGAATGATAAAATTCTCCATATATCTAGCATTATGTGCCAAATCATGGAACATGGGGTTGTTGGTTAGGTTGATTAGGGTGAAAAAAGGGCTGAGGATGTGTGTATGCTCTATTATGTCCACGATCAGGATTTGAATTGTGTCTGCCACGCTGTCCTCGGCCTTCACAAAAACTATCCCTACATCCACCACGATGACCTTGACTGTAACTTGCATAAGGGCTTCTCCTTCAATGGTGGAAGAAGCAGGTGCTGTCGTCAATCCAGCACGGCGTTGAACTTCTGTTTTTTCTTGCATTAGAAGTGATCGAAGTTGCTCAAAAGTAGGTTTTATCCCGTGTGTGTTTAATGCACTTACAAATCCTCTATATTCCTCTGGTAGTCCCAGAAGAACAGTCATGACCAAATTGTGATCCGACTAGGCTTGACCAATTATCTGGAGGGCATCCCCTATGGATTTAACTTTTTGCATATATTCACTCATACCCATTGATCCTTTCTTGATGCTTCGTAACTCAGATTTCAGAAAAATGCTGTAGAGACAATCTTGTCAAGAAAGTATGCCTCAATGATTTTTCATGCATCATGGGTTATTTTGGGTGAACTGGATATGACCATCTATAGTATGCTAAGAGAAAAAATAGTATTAATCTAGAAAAGTATGGTGGTATCTACCTTCTTCCATACTAAATACTTTGGATTCACAATTATCTTCTTATCGGTTGTTTCAATAATCTGAAGAGGGATAATACTGATCCCATCCACATGCGAAGTAACACCAAAACTCTCTAAGATATTTTAAAAAACTTGTTTCCACACCAAATATGTAGAATCTATGAGATCTAATGGTACAAAAGTTTTGATGTTAATAATCGGTAGCGTTGTGGTAAAGGAAGACATGTTTGCCACTAAAAGAAAGTACCATCAGAAGAGAAAGAGATGAGATCAGAAGTTACCAACAAAGATCACTTCTCAAGAGAAGCCAAGCAGCACCAGGGAAGACCAAAAAAAAGGAGCAGCAACAGAAGAAAAAACCAACAGCTCAAGGAGAGATCAAGCAGCACCAGGGAAGGCCAAGCGGAACCAGGAAAGATCAGGAAAAACTGAGCGACAGCAAGAGAAGCCGAGCAGCATCAGGGAAGGCCAGCGGCACAAGGAAAGACCAAAAAAAACGAACGGCACTAGGGAAGACAATAAAGATCACTTTCCAAGAGAAGCCGAGTAGCACCAGGGAAGGCTAGTGGCACTAGGGAAGATCACAAAAAAATAAGTAGCAGCAGGAAAAAGCTAGCGGCTTAAGGAGAGACCGAGTGGCACCAGGAAAGGCCAAGTGGAACCAGAGAAGATCAAGAAAAATCGAGCGGCACCAGGGAAGACTGAACGGCAACAAAGAGGGGTGGGCACCTGGGAGGAAGGTGAGGTTTTGGTGGTTGGTGGCTATGGATCAATATCCCTAGTTAGGGTTCCTACTCTGATACCATGAAAGAGAGGCAAATGAGCTTACCCTTTAAGATTTCATTGACCAATATATATAGAGTACAGGATATTCACATATGGCAATATAGGCCAGCAATAGCAATAATACAACAAATATATAGCAACATAGGCAAGCAATAATACAACAAATAATACCATAAAAACCTCCACTATACATGGAAAGAAATATGCAATATGAAATATATCCTAACAGAGACAATATATACTTGGCATATATGGATAAATTATAAAGGAAAAGGAGCATGAACCTTGATGTTGAGGAGAGCTTTAAGATGGAAGAAAGTGTTGGGAGTTGAGATCTCTTCTAAAGAAGTTGGAAGGATACAGAAAACAGTGAAAAAAAGTGACCAAGAGAAGAATACGTAATGAAATTAAAGTACTCAGTTTGGTTTATATATCTTTGAAAATAGGCGGTTGATCTTGGGAGCCCAAATATTTTACTCAAGTGCCGCACCAACTCTAGCACCCAAAATTAGATTCCATTTATTCCACGTAAATCCTATATTAACAGGTGGCCAGCAACAAATCAAGGGATTAACAAATAAGCTAGGTGTTTGACATGATTTAGAGATCTTACTTCTAGAAACAATACCTAGAATTATGTCATTTGCAATGAATAAGCCAAATAATATTTTTTTTAAAAAAAACTATACCAGATGCAAAACAGGAGGGGGGATGTGTGAAGATGCAATAATATATCCAAATATAAATAGCATAAGTAGGAGAGATTGTGACATTATCTAACACTTCTGACTTGTCAGTAAACAATCCATGCACAAGACAAGGTAGTTGTTGAGATACTGTAAAAGATTGTCATAATGGTAGCGATTGATCATTTCAATCTTATCGGTGATTTCAAATGTCCCCATGCAACATGGCTCTCACACATGTATCCCAATTCCGAAGTAGTACACAATGAATGGATTGAAATATCTAATAATGAAATGTTGAATCTAGAATTGGTGATTTGATATCAAGTAGGACCTATAGAACTTTTGGGTCTGAATTTTCTTCAAGCAGCTAGAAAATTAATAAGCATATTCTGTGAAGATTGAGGTATTGACTAAGATAGGGCTGTCAATTGATCTGAGAAGCTCAAGCTCTGCAAAACATCAGCTTGAATTAAGCACGAATCTAGCATGGTTCATATTTAATTGAACCAAGCTTGAACTTGATTCACAGGCTCAAAATTTTATATATGTGCTGGTGTTGTATTATTTATATGGAGTGATAAAATATTTCTTTTTACACTTAGCAGATTTTCTAGACATGCTTTATGATTAAGGTTTTTTTCTCTAAATTTAGTTATTTAAATAGGTTAGACATTTGTTCAAGCTTGAACCAAGCTTGATTCAAGCTTAATATAAGCTTGATTTCAAGTTCTAGCTGATCAATTAGGCTCATGTTTGGCTCCATTCTTGAATTAGGCTTGATAAAATGATAGAATAAATGACTTGACCTCAAAATTCAGACTTGAAAATAATTTCAAGCTCATTTTGATCATACCCAGCTTGATCGATCTTGACTTTATTACACTGTTAGACAAGATATCCACAATTTCTCGATAACATTAAAAGCACTGCCTATGATCTAGGTAAAGCAAACTGACAAAAAGAAACATAAAATACCTGGAAATCTACTTCTTCATGCAGGTATGTCAGACCACGAGCAGTATCAAGGGCTATCCTAAGTCTCATGGCCCATGAAAGAGGTGTAGCGGATTGAGTTGACAAATGATTCTCCACACTCCTATTAGGCATAAATTCATATACAAGAAGACGTTGGATTCCTCTTTCATCATCTTCTGCACAGTAGCCAATAAGTTTGACAAGATTTGGATGTTCAACCACCCCAAGAACATTAACTTCATTTATCCATTCCTTGTGTCCCTAAAGACAAAATTAGGAGTGAAATTTCTCAAATCAGTTTCTTTCTAGTTGAACATAAATATCAATGCAAATATCAAAATTAAGCATAAATTCACAAGCTAATAGGACAGTCACTCATTCGGAAAAGAAGTGAAGAAAAGAGTAGCAAGCTCAGCAAGTGAGGCATTTATTGTATACCTGCTATCATGAACACTTTGCCATATAAGTCAATCAATATACATAATCAGATATTCAATATGTTGCTGAATATATTGTCTAGGCTATCTGAACATTCTTGAATAACCAGTTGTCTAAACTTTTGCAGAGATTTAAGATGGTCCCAAAATTTCAATGGTTGATGAATGGTTGTCCAAATGAAGGTGACTACTACAATTGAATTCATGAAATTTACTGGCACCAATTTATCTACTGCAGCAGTAACTAAAAAGCTTAAGTAACTTTCATCCATTAATAAGTATGAACATATTTGGCCGAAAAGGGGAAAAAATTCTATAGGACATCTTTTCCAGTGAACATCATATGTCTAGGATTTTAAGACAGGATCATAAACGAGAATAATTGGGTGTATACAGTAATTGGTTCTATTAGCAGTCAATATTCATGCAGATTTTTCTTCAAGTTTACTCATCTATTTTTATTGGGTATTGAATCAGGGGGCTCAGACTGTGGAGCCCAAATTTACAGAAACATTCAGTCTTATCTCACCAGTCACTTCAAAGTGGAGAAAAAGTCTTAGAAGGTCAAGTGTTTCAGTCAGTACTTAAGATATGAACCATTCAACCAGAAAAGTTGCGTTGAGGATTAATTGTCAAGCAATAGTTGAGTGAAGAAAAGTATTTGGCAATCATACAACAATCATGAAGCATGCCTGCACTTCATTCTATAGCATTTTAACTCTCATTTTTCAGCATAATGAACCAAAACAGTAATGTTTATCAGATTGAGTATCTCTGGGAACAATTTTTGATGGGAGATCATTTTTCTTGTCATACCGTTTTCACATTTTATTTTGTCTTTTGCTTCTTCTATATTTTGGTTATTTAACTTGATAAAGCTTTCTCCAAAATTCCAATGTTACATTTAACAGATTTTCATCAAGTCAACTTCTATTATATCATATATGGATTGCATACACCATGACATCTAATAATGTGTATAATTAATTGGTTCATTTATAACATGTGAAAAGCAATAACCCCTCCTGCTTAATTCTTGGCATCAGCCTCCCACCACAGCACCACAGAAGTCACCAGCCTCCTGCAAATGTGTCCCATGCTTAATTTTGCTTGCTTATAAATGTCCTTAGGATCCCCATACAACCCCAAAAAACACCTCATTTCCTTAATCCCAATAAATCAAGCTTATTTTACTAAATCAAGCTTGTTTTACTATATCATATGTTTTCTCTACAGCATGAGGGGAACATGCTTTAGCATTTCTCCCAAGGTTTGCCGAACTAGTGCCAAGGGCTGTACCAGCTGGTGATTGGTTTGGTATGGTACTGGTGTGCACTATACTGGCCCGATACATGCCGAAACTAAGGTAAAGGAGAAGAAGATGGGGGCGAGCAAGGACAAGAATGGTGGGAGGGGAAGCGAGACAACTCACATGGCTGCGAAGATCCTGGTGTCGATCCAAAGAGGATGAGGTCGAAGAGGCCAATGTGACGGATGAGGCCCTTGCCTAAGGTTTTCCTCCGGAGAGCGGAGGACCAAAACCCGGAGCAAAGGCTGGGAGAGATAGATTGAGAGAGAGGGAGAGAGAGGAGAGGGAGTAGAGGAAGGGAGAGGGGGGGAGGGGACTTACCTAGGCATAAAGATCCCCGGCACCGACCCAAGGAGGATGGGCATGAATAGACCAAAGCGATGAAAGAGGCACTCATCATGGACAGCAGCAATGTTAGAGGGGGTGCTCAGGTTTTTCTCCAGAGAGAAGACAACCAGGACTTGGAGTAGAGGCCAGAGAAGAATATCGAGAGATAGAGAGAGAGGGAAGAGGCAAGGGGATTCAGGATAAATTGGGAAATGTGGAGTTATTAGAAAAAGGTGAATGGTGAGAAGTGAATTTTATCTCATAGATGACCTGTAAACTAATTTTATAAGGAAAATAATGGATGCCATGGAACAATGTGAAGTTTTTGTGAGAGGAGGAAATTTAATGGCGGTCATATATGATGGTAAATTGCAACGATAGCTTTGCAGTGGATGCTATTCAACTAGACTAAGAGTTCGAGAAGATGGAACTGCAGAGTGACTAAAAAAAGGTATCTGTTCCATTTCAATTTCCTAACTCATTACCATCAGTAAGTAATCTTGTCTACTTCTTTTTTTAGTATTCTATTGGTAATCTATTCATTGTCAATATATGTTATAATGTTATATAGAGCAGGACAAAGAAATAGTTCATAGACTTTGTTCCTTATCGTGCCAGCAAGAGTAATCACATGAATAAAGCGTGAAAAAAAGCTGAGCTCCAAGTGACAAGCTAACAAGGAAAAAGTCATTTTGTTTTGTGGTGGTGGGGGGGGGGGCGGTGTGCACTTTACATGATATCCTGTCCATCAAGAAATTGTGTTTCATGACATAATTTAAGATATTGATCAGGTGTGTCAACCATCACATTCAGGCGAGAGCTTACCAGTTGAAATGCTGATATGTTATATTAGTAAAGAAGACAGAGACACAGGCCAAGCATAAAATATTTATGATTATTTATTTAAAACAAGTTTTCAGTTTGTGTTCTTCAAAATGACATGCATTGGTAGTATAATGTTTTAATCAATGACCATTTTATTTCATGGAATATATGCGTGAGCAGAAGTTGAGGGACAGCTCAAATTCTATATCAACCCAGTTCGTGCAGTAAATCACCCACTTTTAGTTTCTGCAATCTCTCTCTTTTTTTCAGTTTCTGTGTCATTTTTCCAGATTTTCTTCTGCATGGGAATGCCTATATTGGTCTGCATGATAGCTCTGATTTTGGCATAGATAAAAGATGACATTGACAGGGAGTCATAGATGGTTCTTTAGTGGAGGAAAAAAGTGTAGTGCATTGAAAAATCTCATTGGCATCAATTTCAAAAAGAAATAGCACAATGACGTGCCTCAAATTTGGTATTAGTGCTCAAATCTTTCATGCACTTTCTTCTATTTTCTAGTGCTTCACCTCTTGAGGTAGTCTTTGTGACAATATTTAAAGTCTCAGTATCAGGTCCCATACCAGTGCCTTGCCAGTACAGTTCACTACATTACACTATGCCCCCATACTGACATGTGGCAGAGTCAACACAGGACCCGAACCATGTATCAACACAGAGGCATATAGAACCACCATACTGTACTGGTATTATATCAGGTCAATATGATAATCCTATACCAAATAATACAATTTGGTATTTAAAACCTTGCTTAGTGAATGTTGTACACAAGCAAAAGCACAGAATTTAATTCATAAACAATTACTCAAAGAAAATAGATTGTTAAATATAAGCCACTAAACAAACTAGCAAACCATCTAGGACACTTGTACAAGACCTTGCAAATCTGAGGTATATCATTTAATTCAACCCAAAACCAGTAAAAGAACCACACTAATTTGATTGAAGCCCAATTTAATTCCCATAATGAAAGTTTCAGCCAAATTTGACCATCATAATGACTAAACAAGATAAAACAAAAAACGTAAAACTAGTAAGAAATAAAGGCATTGGCAACACAAGTACTTGCATGCCTCAGATGGCACTGTGTCATTCAAATATGACCAGGGAAACACAGCTAATTGTAGCAACTAAAAAATGATAAGACTTTAATTCCAATAGAAATCCTTGTTTGTGTCAGCATGCCATCTAGATAATCCCTCCATTCATATCTGAAATCCTTGTTTGTGTCAGCATGCCATCTAGATAATCCCTCCATTCATATCTCTCATGTAGCTGACAACCAAGCATTTATTTTCTCCTATATCTACAATGGCAATTCCTAATGGATTGACAAAATCAATAAGGCAAATGATGATCCTCAACTATCCAACAAATAGTTGGACTAAGAATTAGTGTAATAGACACTTCATATCTATAATTAGACTAAATGGCTGATTATGTGATAATTACCAAGATAAAATATAATCTATAACCATGAAATTGTAAAACATTTACATATGCCAGTCAAAGAACTTTTCCCCCTTGTTGATTACCAACAAAGTGTTACTCAATTGTATGATGAGTAAATGACTTAATGTTATGAAGAATGAGTAACGCACTGACTATTTTGGGGAAAGTAAGATAGTGATTTTAATAAATGAGACTTATCTATTCATAAGAGACTCTAAATAACTTGCCTGCAGCCCTCTGTGATGGAGTTGTTTTATGGCAACATCTTGCCATGTGTTTGAATCATCAAAGCTCCTGATTGTGGCCCTGTAAACACATCCAAATCCACCTTCTCCAATCATTAGCGAGCGGCTAAAATTCCTTGTGGCATTCCTCAGTTCCTGAAAAGTAAATGTTCTGAGATTGCATGGCCTCCGTGAGAAACCACGGAATGGAGACCTCCCTATGGAGTCAGCACTCCCATCTAAGATATTTAGCGAGCTGAACTCAGACTTGGACTTCCTCATATCACGATCTGTCAATGTGGTACTGCTTGGCATTGCTGATGGAGATTTTCTTGCTTGAGGCTTCCCCTTCTTTCCATTTGAGAAAAGGAAACACTTCATAGCCTCACTTTGTAAGACCTTTTATTTTACTCTGCAGACTGAAATTCACAAAGAAAGCGAGATACAAAACCATGAGCCTTTTGTGTAACAAGGAACTGAAATGTCTCCATTACATCACACACAACATTATATAGGACAATTAAGATATATATAAACAATCAACAGTCCACATCAAAAGAATTTGATTGTACACTAAGATCAAGCATCAGAGACAACATTTTTTCTAATGAAAGGAGAGGAAAGACTCATTAAACATGTAAGAAATATATCAACAAGCATCAACAAAAACGACAATTTCTCCCTCTCAAATCATGTTCCAAAAGCCAGCCTCTAAGAGTGAAAACTTTTCACCTTCATCAGAGCATGTTGGGTGGATGTCTGGCCAGGACACCACCTCCCGAGATCCTTTCAGTACCACGCGATGTAGCAGGAAGAAAGAAGAAACAAAACAAAAGGAAAAACAATCAAAATACGTGGATCAGCCATAAAAGGGCTTGCCTCCACGGGGCATGCAAACTTCACTATGGAAAGAAAATTTTACAAGAGGAGACCTCACCCTCAACCCTTGTACACCCAATTCTCTCTCACATAAAGTTCCCCTCACAAAAGCTCTCTCTCTCTTGGAGACCCCCCTGAACCCCTGAAGAGCCTGGCAACCGCTGTCTAGGAGCCTCCTGCTCCTCTCTCTCAGCGCCCTAGCCTCTCTCTCTCCTCTGGTTCGTACGGCGGCGAGAAAACCCGAGCACACCTTCTCTGTTTCACGCACAGCCCTTTTAAAGGGTTAAACCAAGTTTAAAACTAGATTAGAGAGGGATTAGGAGTCCTAAACAAAGCCAAAAAAACCCCCGGACCGTCGGATCAAGACCGGGAGCCCTCTGGGCCGTTGGATCGCGCTCCGATCCACGGAATAGTGCCGTGGACCGCGAGAAATGCGTGAGAAATGCCCACGCGGTCCACAGGCCGCGCCGTGGACCATCCGGTCCACGGTGGA
Source organism: Elaeis guineensis (assembly GCF_000442705.2). Lineage (NCBI taxonomy): Eukaryota > Viridiplantae > Streptophyta > Magnoliopsida > Arecales > Arecaceae > Elaeis > Elaeis guineensis. The sequence continues at coordinate 95,896,407 of NC_026003.2, forward strand.
CCGGGGCAAGGGGCCAGCAGGCCTGGGTCGCGCGTCCCGTGCGGGCCTGGGCCTGGGTCGCGCGCCCGCGAGGGCCTGGGTCCCGCGTCCCGCGCGGGCCTGGGACGCGCGTCCCGCGCGCCGCCGCTTGCGGCCGCGCCGCTGCCGCCCGCCGCCGGTCGCCGGCGGTCCTCCGCCACCTCGATTCTCGTGCCGACTTCAAAAGTTCGTATCTCCTCCATCCGAGCTCCGATTCAGGTGATCTTGGTCTCGTTGGACTCCGTTTTTCGCCGCGAATCTCGCTGTGGGCTCAATGTGGGCTGAATCTCGAGGCGTCAAATCCTAACAATCTCCACCTCGACTCGATATTCGGCCTCCTCCAAACTCCGAGAGCTTCTGGATCTCCTCGCCCCCATGCCCTGGGGCAATCGCCTGCTGATCATGGATGGGCAAACATGGGAGTCAAGCCAGACTGCTCGATCCCATCTCCGTCGTATGCTGTGCTCCTCCTGACCTGAGACCTGCTCGGGGCATCATCCTGCGGCAATAGAATCTTACCTTGCGACGTCGCCTCTCGTCCTCCCGAGTCTCCTGTCTCGTGCCCGATCCGCCTCCTGGAGCTCCACCTCGCTCTGGGCTCCACCTGACTCCCGATGCTCCACCTCGCACTGGGCTCCCTGCCAGGTAATAATGTCCTCTGCTCCCCTTCTTCCCCTCCAGCACAATCCTATCGCCGCATAGCACCCTCAGGATTCTTCCACCAGCTACCGTCCTGTAGCCTCTCGAATCTAGTCTGCTAAGTGAGATAAAATTCCGCCTGAAATCGGATATGTATCGGACCTCCCCCAATCTCCTCACTGCACCGTCATGTGTCCTCCAGCTGACCGTCCCAATGCCTCTGATCGCACAGCTCAATCCATCCGGCAGATATACAGTGCTCTCACTGTTCTCCAGGGAGTCAAACTGCTCCTCTCTGCAACACACATGATAGAGGCATGCAGAATCTAATATCCACTGCTGGGAAGAAGCAGATACCTCGTCAGATATCTCAAAGACATCTCCATCTAAATCACTGCCGGCCGTCGCTACAGCAGCCACCGTCCGATTTTTCAGTTGAGGGCAATCTCTGGCTAGATGCCCCAACTCCTCACACCGGTAACACCTGATTTTGCTCAAGTCCCTCCTGGACTTAGACCGCCCTCATTGCGATCTCCCGTCGCTCCGTCTACCGCCTCCTGCACCTCCAGAAGCCACCAAAGCTGAGCTATCGACACCTGAGCTCGAAGCTGGGTTTTTCCTCCTGAGAACTTCGTTCTGGAGTATCGCCGCGGTGACTTCGTCCATCTTGATAGTGCTCTTCCCCACTAGAAGAGCAGTCACCAAGGACTCGTACGAAGAGGGAAGCGACGCCAGCAAAACCAGCGCCCTGGTCTTCTCCTCAACGTTCTCGCCAACGCTGAGAAGGTCGGTGAGGATCTTCTAGAAGTGGCTCAGATGTTCCTGCACGCTCTGTCCCTCAGTAATCCGCAGTTGGTAAAACTGCCTCCAGAGGAAAAGAGTGTTGGTGAGAGACTTCGCCATGTACAACTCCTCGAGCTTCGACCACAGCACCGTCGGGGAAGTCTCGCTCAGCACATGGATCACCACCTCATCCGTCAGATACATGCGGATGGTACTCACCGCCTGCATCTGTAGCCGTTTCCAATCCCGCCCCTCCATGGTGGTCGGCTTCTCATCGCACAAGAGAGCATCGATCAACCCCTGTTGGATGAGCACGTCCTTCACCCTTGCCTGCCACAAGGAGAAATTGCTCTTACCATCAAACTTGTTGATCTCCATCTTGATTGTTCCTATTTTCTCCATCTTCAGTCTTGCTCACCACCGCTGCAATCTGCGTCCTTGTACCGCTTTGCTCTGATACCACTTGTTGGGTAGATGTCTGGCCAGGACACCACCTCCCGAGATCCTTTCAGTACCACGCGATGCAGCAGGAAGAAAGAAGAAACAAAACAAAAGAAAAAACAATCAAAATACGTGGATCAGCCACAAAAGGGCTTGCCTCCACGGGGCATGCAAACTTCACTATGGAAAGAAAATTTTACAAGAGGAGACCTCACCCTCAACCCTTGTACACCCAATTCTCTCTCACATAAAGTTCCCTCACAAAAGCTCTCTCTCTCTTGGAGACCCCCCTGAACCCCTGAAGAGCCTGGCGACCGCTGTCCAGGAGCCTCCTGCTCCTCTCTCTCAGCGCCCTAGCCTCTCTCTCTCCTCTGGTTCGTACGACGACGAGAAAACCCGAGCACACCTTCTCTGTTTCACGCACAGCCCTTTTAAAGGGTTAAACCAAGTTTAAAACTAGATTAGAGAGGGATTAGGAGTCCTAAACAAAGCCAAAAAAACCCCCGGACCGTCGGATCAAGACCGGGAGCCCTCTGGGCCGTTGGATCGCGTTCCGGTCCACGGAATAGTGCCGTGGACCGCGAGAAATACGTGGGAAATGCCCACGCGGTCCACAGGCCGCGCCGTGGACCACCCGGTCCACGGTGGACCGGGGCAAGGGGCCAGCAGGCCTGGGTCGCGCGTCCCGCGCGGGCCTGGGTCGCGCATCCCGCGCGGGCCTGGGTCCCGCGTCCCGCACGGGCCTGGGACGCGCGTCCCGCGCGCCGCTGCCGCCCGCCGCCGGTCGCCGGCGGTCCTCCGCCGCTTCGATTCTCGTGCCGACTTTAAAAGCTCGTATCTCCTCCATCCGAGCTCCGATTCAGGTGATCTTGGTCTTGTTGGACTCCGTTTTTCGTCGCGAACCTCGCTGTGGGCTCAATATGGGCTGAATCTCGAGACGTCAAATCCTAACAGAGCAGAAGTAATCATTTTCCTCATATTCAGGTTTCAGATAGCAAGATAGATATCCTTCAGGTTTCTTCAAGAGAATCCTTCACCATTTAAATTTCATTATCAAAATTCACATGTGCATTTAAAGCGGAGATTCTTTTCCAGATAACCAGTCCATTGATGGAAGAATTTGAAAAGAAATTTGGAAGAAAAAAAAAAGAAGAAATGGTTACACGAGAAAAATAACTTTTTATTTATTTTGTTTATTAACAACCATCTTCTCAGTAGGTCGTGCAAAACCCACCATTTGCAGTTGTTCTTCAGAAAACCACACATAAAACCATTACAGAGTAAAGAATACTACGCCACGAAAATAAATCTCAACCCATATCAGAAATTCCACATGGCAATCCTAGATTACTCAATTCTTCAGAAAGTTAGCAGGTAAATCACCACAATATGCCGACGTAACCTCTTATCCTCAAACAGTTAGCACGAAGGAAGACGTAGTTTGTAAAAATCTTTCTCCTCAAAGGCACTACTGATTACCAACTTCAAAATTCCAATAACAATCCACACAAAATAATAAAGAAACTTCTTATTCTGTCAAAGACGATCCCAGAATCCAAGTTCTCACTTCAAAATCCTATCTTTCTAGTGAAGCTCAACAAAACAAGCAGAAGAAATAACAAACCAAATGCTTTCGTAGAAATTCCAAAAATTATCGAAACGGAAGCCGGAAGAAACGTCCTCTTCTCTCGAAAACGATACAAAAATCCACAATTTTCTCTTTAAAATCCTATCCTTCGTACAAAGTTCAGTAAACCAGCAAAAGAAAAGAATAAACCAATGCATTCTTACTTCAAAAGAGGAGCTTTTTCTTCTCGCTGAACTCAAACTTGCTTTCCTGTGAGAGGGAGCAAGAATCCACCGGTCTCCTTATCTCTCAGGGGCTTGAAGAATTCCAAAGGCTCAAGGGGGCCCTCAGAGAAGACCAGGCGCCGACCATCCCCGGCAGTAGGTTTCAGCTCACCCAGATGGGGACTCCTCACCACAACCCTGTCCCTCCTCGTCTTTCTGTATCTGCGCCTGGGGAGAGAGAGGAGAGGGAGGGAGAGAAGAAACGTTCGGGAGAGGGACACGTGAAGAATGGTCTTCTGAAAGGGACATGGGAGCAGAAAAAACCCGGAAAATGCACAGGGTTAGAACCCAATTTGAAGAGGTCTTTAGGTCCACCCCTCTTTTTCTAATGGCGTGAGCGAGTGACGTCTATATTGCTTCTTTTTTTTTTCTCCTGCATAAAATTGTCTATTGCGAACAAGGTAAGATTGTGCTAATTTTCTAAATTGAATGGAAGCCAGTAGAACTAGTTGTTTGAGAAGAGAAATATCTGTTGCATGGTTATGATCCAGCCAATAAAAATTATTTGCAAGGAGATTAAATTATTTTAAATTTTAATTTTCTTTGCAGGTGGAGACGGGTCTCAGTTTACTAAAGAACTGGGATATGTTTATAATGAAATATCAAATATGTCATTACTTTGTCTTATTACAAATGCTACAACGCAGCCCTGTTGATATGGAAAATTTTGTACGCATGGAAATTGCTTGTGGATGGCTCCACGAGACTAGAAAATACAAAGACTTAGACTCGAAGACTAATGGGAATTCATGAACTCATTTCACACTTTTATAATGATAGGAGACCATCGTTACAATTGTGAAGCTCTCTCTGTCCATCCATGCATTCTTACAATGATGGAGCTTTTTTTATTTATATATTTATTTTTAATAAAAATAAAAAAAATAATTTTTTTTTATATGAAATATTTTTTGAAGGATAAAATCATGAGTTCTATGAATTAGAGTGGATAATATCTCACACGTCAAGTCATAAATTTTTTATCATAATAATATTTAATCTAATATTATTTAATTTAATATATTTAATTTTGATGACTCCGCGTATAAACTCGAGAGTCTTTTTGAGTTTGACAAATATATATATAATATTAAAATAAAGATACTGTAAATAATCATTTGTCAAATGTGTATAAATGATTTTTAAATTCACGCGGAAACACTTCTTCTGCCGCGTGAGTCGATGTTGGTTGGGATGGCGATACAGGTGTCATGCTAGTTGCTTGGGACGAATTGTTTGCGGGGTTAACTAGAGATGTATTTATTTCAGCAACCAACAACTCCATTGAAGTGGGATGGCAATAGCTTCCCTTTCAAATGTGTTTGATGAGACACAACTCATTAAGATCTGACCTGATGTTTTATTTTTTTTATTAGAAAGTATCAGATATGGACCATAGCTAGCGAGTGGACTTCCTTGAACCTGACCACATGTCAGGTATGCATCTTACTAAACTAAATTATCGGAACAAAAATAGCGCAACATTGTTTAAAGAAGAACAAATGCCATCATAAGATTTGTCAAATTGTGTTTGGCACGTTGTTTTAAAATTGAGGTTATGGGATGACACACAGGTTAAAAATGCTATATTTTAGACACACTTGAGGGTGATAGCCCAAGACGCTGAGAAAGAAGGATGCCGGTCGAACTTACCTGCTTTTAGCTCATCCACGAAAGAAATTTTTTCAGATGAAGCTAAATGTTAAAGTGATCCACAACCTACCGAATATGTTTTGCACTCTTTTTAGAGCCGTAGGGAAACAAAAAGTGCTACGTGGAAAATATATAAGAATTTTGCTTCTCTGCATCATTTATAAGAAATAATTTTAGAATATTAAAAACAAATCTCAAATAAAATAATATATTGATTTTGCCATATTTTAGGCATAGATTTTAGAAAATTTATTAATATGGCAAAAACTTTACCTTGCTTTCTAACAGGCAAATTGTCCAACAAACTCATTGTCTATGGATTGGAGTCAGGAATTTTCTTATAAATTACTAAGATTTTATTTGGTTGGGGTAAAGTGGGTGAAAATTACTTTATCAAAAATGTCTTTGGTTCATTTTCGACCATTTGGGTAAAAAATTGAAGGATGGAAGTCACTTTAATATCTAAAATGAGTTTGATTTAAAATAACTAAAGGAGCGGGGAACTGACTCGGGTCTTTGGAAGCCACTTGAAAGTGGAAAGTGAAGAGATTGAGAGAAAAGGGGCCCCGATTTTTCTTCTATCACAACGATCATATTGTTAATAATAGAAATGTGATTAATAAAACTATTATTTATTTTTTTCCAATAAATAGTATTAATAATATCGATATGATTTATGATCTGTAATTTATTATTATTAAGAATGATATTATTTACTATTAATAACTAGTAAAATGAAATAACTATTATAATATTATTTAGGTTTTAGAAATAATATTACTCTCATAATGTCAATAATAGTAAATAATGTTAATCATTTAATACTATTACTAATTAATAACAGTAGTATTATCTTATTAACAACAATTAGTAGTAATAGGATTTATTTTTATTTATCATTGATAATATTGTTATTTGTTCTTTTTAAATATAAATAGTTAATAAAAAATATTTTATTGTGTCAATATATGGTAAAATTCATATGTAAGAACAATAAAAATAGCGTTACTAAGAATATGCAGTAATTAATAGTAAATTTATTTTTATTAAGTAATAAAGTTATTATTAGTGGTAAATAACAATGATTAATTACCAATATTGTTATTGTTGCCCAGATAGATAATCGAAGAGAAAGGATGAATTAGATTTTTTAAAAACTTTTACAATCTTAAAATTAATATGTGTTCGACTAAAGTAAGCTAAATAAGTATATGATGGAAGGAATATATATGTATAGCAAAATAAATGATAAATTAATATACAAGACAAGAACAAGCAATACAAACATACTAATTTATAGTGTTTGGGTGCTAAACCTAGTACTTACATCCACTCCTTAAGTCTTTCTACTTGAAAATTCTACTATAATCTTCTTGATTATAGTATGATTATTTTAATCGGACTTACAATCAATCTAACTATTTATTTTAGCGGACTCACAATCAATCTAGTTAATTTTGCATACAAAATCAATCCAAATGATTTTGCATACAAAATCAACTAAAATCTTTTCACAAGTTTCTATTCCAAGAAACTTGCAAAGAATCTAGATATATAATAGAAATTTAAAATAACAAGAGCATAATAAGAATAAAACTCATTGAAGCTCGATTAAAGTTGATGATAAATACTCATTAAAACTTGAACTTCTTTTCTTCAATCAATAAGAAACTTCTTTAAAGATTATTAAGATGTACTTAAGATAGCTCTTTCAATAAATCCTCTTGAATCATTTTTTTAGCTCATTCAAGAATATTCAATGTTTTCATCAAGAACTTGAGTTTTTCTCTTTTCTTCTCTCTTGGATCCACTCTCTTAGTTCTTGATAATGTGTGAAAATGTTTAAATCCTCTAAAGAAGCCAGACTAGCCATTGGGGATCAAAAACTAGCTGTTGAAAGTATTTGAAAAAATCTAAAATTCTGCAGAGCTAGTCGTTACTGCTGTTAATGACAGTCGAGCTGACTTGAGATCAAGTAGGGGTCGACTCGAGCATTGTTCCATAGAAACACTTCTTTATCTTGCCTGAAAGAGCCGGCTTGTACTTAAGTAGAGGTCGACTCGAAATCTGATATTGAAATATCCATATTTTATTTGATCAAGAGGGTCAGCTTGTACTTAAGTAGAGGTCAACTCCACACCATGCCACTCAAAAAGTATGTGTCAGAGTTGACTCTTTTAATCTAGAGGTTAACTCTAAGTCTCTTTCTTTTGATTTTTTGTAATGTACCATAATTCAATCATCTTCTTTTGCTTTCAAAATTTGTCAATTATTTTTTCAACTTTAGAATTTATTCTTTTAAATTTTTTCATAATTTTTTAAATATTTAAGCTCATTATGCTTCCTATAAAATAAATTAACTTCTCAAAAAATACACAATCATTAGTATCATATTCAAATATTTTGTATTCATCAAAATCAATCCTTAGGTCAACAATCTTTTTTTTTTTTGATAATGATAAAACTTTGAATATATACAAAATGAAGCATAGTATGATTCTAAGATTTATGCCAATTTATGCATAATTAACATAAAATAAAGAAGTAGATGCATTGAGAACATACTTCATGAATAAATTATAAAATATTTAGGTTAACTCAAGCATATACTCAACTTATCCTCTCTCCCTTTTTGACAACATAAAAAACTCCATTTTCAAAATTATCAAAATCAAGCTTGTATAATCATTTCAAGGTAAATGAATCATATCACTTTTAACTCAAATGATAATTTTTATTAAAAATTACTTGAAAGATAATCTCTTTTTTTTTATAAATAATCTTTCCTCCTTTTTAAAAATGCCTCAAAAGTTAAAAAAAAATAATTTTATTCCACTCAAGATTTTATTATATAATTAATCTTCAAAATTTAAAGATATAAGCATGCAAGATCAAACTTAGAACTTATCATTTTCTCTTTTTGTCAAAATATTAATGCATGACAGGATAAGGCATTAGAGATCAAATTCAAAGCATTAAATGTAATAAAATATTTTGAGTTCAAATATAATTTTTTTTCAAAAATTTTTCAAAATCAATCAGATTAGTATTGAGAACAATAGGTATGAGATTTGAAATTTGATCAAGACAAACATCATAAAAAGTAATGACAAACACTGAAGCACATGATGTATCAAGTAAATAGCAAGTTTCAATTTTATAAAGTATATCAAAGCAAATTTTAAATTTATTTTTGCTATTCTAGTACTCCACATTAATAAATTTTCAATTATTTTCTCTTTATCTTTATAATTAATGCTCCACTTTATGTGTGCCACTTATATATTCTTTCTCCATTTTTTTAATTTTTCTCCCCTCTCTTATCTCATTCTTTATTACAAATTGAGTCATTATGTACTAAAGTAACAAAACATGAAAATATATATTTTAAAGTATAAGAGCATATTTGTTTCAAATAGTATTAAAAAAATTATAAAAATAAAGTTGAAGCTCAATATAAGGATGATATTGATAAGTTTTAGTAAGTATCATAGCATTAATTATAATATATATCAAGGTATTTATTGCCCAGCTATGCAACCCAAGAGAGGGGGGTGAATTGGATTTTTGAAATTTTAAAGTTAATTTAGAACCACAAAGATTAAGTAATAATAAGCAAGTTATATGTAGTGAGTGATTTAAGCAAAGTGTAGAAATGAGATGCAAGAATGCAAGAGTATAAAAAAATTTAGATAGAGAGCAAGTAAGCACACCATAAACAATCAAGATTTATAGTGGTTCGATGCCAACCTTGCACCTACATCTACTCTCCAAGCTCCTACTTAAAAATTTAAATCCACTAAAATGTATTCAACAAGAATACAACGTCGGTACCTCCGACTCTAGCTATCTCAAGCTAGAACACTTATTTCTCGGATACAAGCCAATCCAATACAATCTGATTCAAAGTTCAGATCAACTTATCCAAGTTTTGAAATCCTTCCAAAACTAAAGATCAAGACAAAAACAGAGTATAAGAGTTAATGACAAAGAAATACAATTTAGCTCCTTTAATGAGTAAATAAAACTTTAAGTATACTTTACACAACAAGGAAGAAGCTTTTTTGATTTTTCTCAAGGTTGTTGAAGACTTGAATGAGCTCTTGAGGGGTTGGTGAACTTGAAATGAAAGCTTCTTTTGCTTGAAGAGGACTTTTTGCTTAGGGCTGAAATGAATGCTTGAATCTTTCTTTTTTTTTCTCCTTTAAGTGTCTTTATATCTTCAATAGATGCTAGAGAGAATCTGGACAGGATTAGAGTCATTGGAGTGCATTAAATGAGTATTAATGTGACAAAATGAGCTAAAAAACTAGCATTATGGAGATTTTTCGTCACAGGATCGACTCATAGGGTCTCCCCTGCACAGGGGTCACCCTATGGTCGACCTCTGTGGCGCAGAATAGAAAGTGACTGTTTGTATCTTTGACTTGTACAGACAACAGAGGTCGACCCTAGGTCATCCTCTTTGGAGTTCCAACCAAAAATAGCGTGCCGTTCAGCCCTTTTGATAGGGTCGACTCATAGGGTCGATCCTTTTTTTAAATTTGATTTTTCTCAAAAATACATCCAAAAAATATGAAATTACCTCCAATAAATCACAAATCTTCTGTTCTTACTTTGAAGCTTTCGAATCAGAACTTGATAAAATTATGATTTTGTCCCTGAAATACAATAAATCTTTTTTCAATCCAAAATCATTAGTAACCCCTCAAATATTTTGTAATCATCAAAATCAATTCATGGAGCAACAATCTTCTCCTTTTTGATGATGACAAAATACTTGAGCAAAAGAAAATATAAATATATAAAGCATTGATTAAGAATTTTAAATTTATGAAGATGCATCACTTAAACATTATAGCTAATTATTTGAATAAAATGCATCATGAGTAGTTTGAATATTAGTTTGAAAATTGCTTATAAGATTATTTTTTTGACAATTTGCTTATTACCCGATTTTATTTCTCTACTCCCTTTTTTGATAATATCAATTAAGATCTTAAGGGTTTTTAAAGAAAAATAAAAAAGATCCCCCTCACTATAGCAATCATAAAGGACATTTCAATTTGCTCATATAGAAGATATTGCTATTCATAATATTTCATAGCACATATATGAGGTATTTTTATATCACATAATTAAGATATTTCAATTGATGCCATTCATAAAAATCAATCCAAATGACATTCATAGAAGTTAAAAGCATATATATATATATATCAAAATATGACTGAAGAGTTATCAGTACATAAGTGTCACAATACATAAGAGTCAAGTCAAAATACATAGGCCATACAAAATCATAGGTAACAAAAAATACAACTATCCATGAGTCAATCAGCCAACAAATACAAAGGCCATAAGTTAGATCCTAGACATAAAAGACTAACTATGCTAGATCTAATAAATATCATGGCTAGAGGCATCAGAATCAGAAGAGTCAGAGATATGATGAGGAGACTAGGATCAAAGCCACGGGCATGTCCTCGACCACGTCTGCCTCGACCACGGTAGAAGTACCGCACGAGCAGAAGGGCGAGAAGGTCCTGGAGCCTGGGAAGATATGGGCTTGCTAGGAGAGCAAGTCTGATGGTGTCCAATTGATCCAAAGCTCTCGACATGGACTGCATCAGGTACCAATCTGAGTAGAGACAGCCTCACTGGAGCCCTGATCTCTCTCCTCAAAAAATCAAAGCCACTCTCCAAAATGCCTCGAAGCCTACCACCTCTGCAGACAGGTTGGAGACCTCCGTGATGTCCTCTTGCGGCTGGAGATGGGCTAAGACTAATACCTGCCTCTGCAAATCTAAAATCTATCCGTCAGTCTCAGAATACATCCCTCAAGCTCCTCAAGTCGTGGACTGAGCTGTAAGCATCTGAAAGACAGTAGAGACATGAGGGATCAAGTCTGGTCTGAAACAGCCTGAGATATCATCCTCTGAGTAAAACCTGAGGTGGCAAACTGCTGGGATAAAATGAAGCAACATGCTGGGAAATCAACTCAATCTGATCATCTGCAAGTCTGATCTCTGAAGGATCTACTCTGCTCCTGACTGTGGTATAGAAGTATCCCTCCTCACTGACTCTGAGGGACCAGCCTCGTGATCAGACACGAATGAATATCAGGAGATGCTCTGTGATCACGAGGAGGTGAAGATGGTCCTCCTCCTCTCTCTCTCCTTGCTCTCTCCTCAACACCCTTCGATCAACACCATCAGTCTTTGAAAAATCCATGCGGTACAGTGTGTGGCATTGATGTGTCAGAATATGATAATCTGGTGACTGCTCTCCCTCAAAACAGACTCGAACCTCCTAAAGACCAGGGTGAGTGCCATACCATAAGGCAGGTGAGCCTTAGACCTATTTAGGGTCTCTCTCATGGCCTCAAACATCAGAGCAGGAAGGTTCAAGGGGGTCTCGGTGATCACATGGTACATGATGCATATATCCCTACCAGATAAGAGGTCATGCCTGCCACTCCTAGGGATAAAAAGTTTGGTCACCATGTGATGCAAAAGTCTCATCTCTACTGAAAGTATCTTGCTTCTAATTTATTTAAATTTTCAGTAAATATTCTCCTAAAATAACACTTAGTCCCTCTTCTTTGATTGGGAGCTCCATATGAGTATAACCTTCACAAGGCAAGTGCAAGATTTATCCAAAATAATGGATCAAGAACAATGTTAACACCTTTCACTGAAGACTTTACTGTTCCATTGTAGTAACTTAAATTAAATAGAATTCTCTGACCAAATCAACATAAGTATTTTTCTTCAATAGACAGTAAAACTTCATCCTTGACTTTTAATTTTTGATCCAATTGAGAACCCTTTTTTTCAAAAAACTTAAAATCTATGTTCTTCCCGGTTCTACTTTTCGATTGGAGAGTGTACCTTACTTGGACTAAGTGGGGACTGTGAAGAAGCTGGAGCAGGACCTGAAACTGGGTTGGAGCAGGAGAGGGCTCGACTGCCATTCTTTTTCTGCGCACTTCCTCCTCTAACCCACGACAGACTTTCTTCTCTGTGGTAGCTTCAATTTGGGAGCCATTTCGGATAGAGAGACTTGCAAACAGCTTAGGAGACCTAATGAGAGGTAGAGTGGAAAGATTTTAGAGGAAAAATAAGATTTTGGGGAGATAGACCGTCGGTTTGGAGAAGAGGGTTTGAAGCTAGGGTAAGCTTGATCCGCCAAACGAAGAAGAAAAAGAAAAGAGATTTAGTTCCTAAAAGATGATTTGAAGGGGAAACTGGTGGGAAGAGGATTTTAAGAGAATTTTTGTGGTTGAGAGAGTGGAGAGGGAGGGATTTTTGTTCGTGGGAAGAGGAAGACGAAAGGCAAAGGGTCGGCTCTTTACAAATGAGATTTTTCAATAAAATAGAGCGCCGATGGGTTTTAATAAAAATTACAAGTTTACCCTAGGTCGACCCTAGGGGTCGACTCATGGCTAGAAAATTCAAAAAAATGATGAAAAATTTTGAAAAAAATTTGAAACTTGAGGAAGGGTGTCTATTTAAGAGATTGATCATATGAAGGATAGTTTTGAGCTTTTAAGAAAGGAGAGATGAGAATTGAGCTCAAAAATTTGGTTCAATAATTTTTGACAAAAAAAACTTAGAATCAGAAAGATACTTAAGCTGATGGATCAAGGATTCTAGTTCTCTCCTAATTTCATAAAATCTATCTTCACTTAAGGCCTTGGTAAAGATGTCAGCCAATTATTTTTCAGTACATACATAATCAAGAATTATATCATTATTTTGGACATGTTCTCTTATGAAATGATGTCTAATTTCAATATCTTTGATCTAGAGTACTGAATTAATTTTTAGTTAGATTAATAGCACTAGTGTTATCACATCTTATGGGAGTTTCATTGAGTTTGATGCCAAAGTCCTCAAGTTGTTGCTTAATCCATAAGATTTGAGCACAGCAACTTTCGACTGCAATGTATTCGCCTCGATCGTAGACAGTGCCATCGAATTTTCTTCTTGCTAAACAAGAGATTAAGTTAACTCCTAAAAATTGGCAAGTTTCACTAGTACTTTTTCTATCTAATCTACATCCAGCAAAATCGACATCTGAATATCCTATTAAGTCAATTGATGAGTCCTTAGAATACCATAATCTAGAGTTTATGTACCTTTTAAATATTTAAGAATTTTTTAACTGTATTTAAATGTGATTCTTTTGGATTTGATTGAAAGCATGCACATAGACAAACACTAAACATAATATCTGATCTACTAGCAGTTAAATACAATAAAGAACCAATCATGCCTCTATAAAATTTTGAGTCTATATTTTTACCTCCTTCATCCTTGTCAAGCTTACATGATGGGCTCATGGGGGTACCAATTGCTTTGGAGCCCTCCATTCCAAATCTTTTGAGTAGTTCTCTTGTGTACTTGCTTTGGGTGATGGAGATCCTTCTTTGTTTGTTTGATTTGGAGTCCGAGGAAGAATGTAAGTTCTCCCATCATGCTCATCTCAAACTCTCCCTGCATGAGCTTAGCAAAATCTTGACAAAGAGTTTCATTAGTAGACCCAAATATAATGTCATCAACGTATATTTGTATAACTAAGATATCATCATGATTTTTTTAATGAAAAGGTTGTATCTATATTTCTCTTGAAAAATCATTATTAAGCAAGAATTTACTTAACCTTTCATACCAAGCCCTAGGTGCTTGTTTTAAACCATATAATGCTTTGTTTAATTTGAAAACATGATTAGAAAAAGCATGATTTTCAAAATGGAGGTTGTTCTACATATACTTCTTCAGCAATATAACCATTTAGAAAAGTACTTTTGACATCCATTTGGAATAACTTAAAATTCATAAAGCATGCATATGCAAGTAAAAGCCTAATTGCTTCTAATCTAGCAACAGTGCAAAGGTCTCATCAAAATCAATTTCTCTTCTTGATTATAACCTTTGCAACCAATCTTGCTTTATTCCTAATTATATTTTATGTTCATCCAATTTATTCCTATATACCATTTTGTGCAATTACTGGATAATTTTTAGGTCTTGATACTAAAGTCCATACATTATTTCTTTCGAATTGATTAAGTTCTCTTGCATTGCATTTATCCAATTATAATCTTTTTCAGCTTCATCTATGGTTTTAGGTTCAAAATGAGAAATAAATATAAAATGATTGTATGCATCTCTAAGTGAAGAACGAGTTCTTACTCCATGTGTAGGATCACCAATGATTAATTCTTTGGGGTGATTGTGATCATACCTCCATTCTTTGGGTAGATCATTTGTACCTTGAGGTTGTTCTTGTTGTTCTTCACCTTCATCTCTTGTTTTTTTCATGTTCTTCTTCATTTTGAATTGTTGAGTCTTTTAGGGTGAGCTCCTTCATCCCTTCTATAAGAGATCTGCATCATCAATACCTTCACTCTTCTTGAAGGAAGATCATTAGTCTCATCAAAAAAACATGTATTGACTCCTCTACTACTAAAGTTCTTTTGTTGAAAACTCTAAAAGCTTTGCTAGAAGAGGAGTAACAAGAAAAATAGCTTCATCAATTTTGCATCAAATTTTTCTAATCTCTCTTTACCATTGTTCAAAAAAAACATCGCAACCAAAAATATGAAAAAATATAATGTTTGGTTTTCTTCCTTTCAAAGCTCATAGGGTTTTTCTTTAGAATTGGTCTAATTAAAGCATGTTTAAAATTAACATGCCGTGTTAATTGCTTCCGCCAAAAGTATCTTGGGAGGTTGCTTTCACATAGCATGGTACGGGCATTTCTTCAAGGTTCTATTTTTTCTTTCTACTATCCATTTTGTTGGGTGTCCTAGGTGCTGAAAAATTATGGTCAATACTTTTTCATCATAAAATTTTTAAAATCTTGATTTTCAAATTGGTTCCATGATCACTTCGAATATTTTGAATTGAAAAATTTTTTCATTAGTAACTTTTCGATAAAATTTTGAGAACACATGAAAAATTTCATCCTTATGTGCCAAAAAAAAATCCATGTAAAATGAGAGAAATCATCAATAATTACAAAGCCATATCATTTTTCACCTAAACTAGTAGTTCTAGTGGGTCCAAATAAATCATGTGCAATAATTCTAATGGCCTAGAAGTTGAAACAATATTTTTAGATTTGAATGAGACTTTTGTTTGTTTACCTAGTTGGCATGCATCACAAATTCTATCTTTTCAAAATTTAATTTAGGTAAACCGGTAACCAATTCTTTTTTAATAAGTTTTGAAAGTGAATGCATGCTAATATGTGCAAGCCTACGGTGCCAAAGCCAACTAGTCTCATTAATTTTGACATTCAAGGCTACTAGGCATTGCATGTTTATCTTGAAAAGATCATTCAAATCTACCATATAAATATTACCATGTCTATGCCCAACAAATTTAATGCCTTCATCATTGGGACTAGTTACTATGCATAATGAAGATTCAAAAATAACTTTGTACCCTTTGTCAAAATTGACTAATGCTTAATAGATTATGTTTCAAACCATCTACTAATAAATATTTTCAATATACTTGGAGGAGTGATACCAATGTTACCTATACCGATGATCTTTCTTTGCTATTGTCTCCAAAGGTGACCATCCCTCCATCTTTTGCATCAAGTGTGATGAATTGGATTCATCACCGTCATGTGTCTTGAGCACCCGCTATCAAGATATCATTTTCGATTTGTTCTTGGGATGCAAGACACACCTACATACAAAAATCAAGTTTTGACTTTAGGTACCCAAGTTTTCTTGGATCTTTTTGGTTAGTCACAATGGTTCCTTTTGGAACCCATATTTTCTTCACATTAGAATTTTCAGATTTGCTAGAGAAACATGTATAGATTTGTGTCCTACTTTACCATATTTAAAGCAAGTAATATTTAAAACTTATTGCTTGATGAGTTCACAAAGATATTTTTCAAAAATTTTTTTTCTTTAAAGGGTTGTAGCCAAGACGCTTTATCATAAAGACCTTTTGATTATCAAGTATCATTTGAAGTTTATTTGAACTTAGAGTGAATTTTTCTACATAGATTTTAACTTAGCAATTTATTTTTAAGTTCAGATTTTTTTGTGTCAAGACTAATTTTTTATTTGAAATAATCTCATTTTTTTTAGTAAAGATTGATTCTTTGATTTCAATTCTTTGTTCTTTACCCTAACTTCTTTAGATCATCAACTAGATCATAAAATACTTCTTGAAGTTCTTCAAAAGTAAAGTCATTAGGAGTTTCAGTGTTTACCTCATTTTCATGTGCATAAGGCACAAGTTGGCTTGTTCATGTGAATCTTCTTCTTCGGAGCTTGACTCATCACTATCACTCCATGTAGCCACCATAGCCTTTTTCTTGTACTTCTTGGGGCCTTCTTAAGTTGTGGATATTCGACCTAAAGTACCCGACTTCTTACATTCATAACAAATAAGGGCTGCTCCTTATCCTTCTCCTTGCTATGCTCCCTTTTGTAGGTGGCCTCTTCCTCATCCCTTATTTTTTTTCTTCAAAATCTTTTAAACTTTCTAGTGATGAGGGCTATTTCTTCATCTTGCTCTTCATTTTTATTTCATCGGATTCTCATCGAGTTGAGCAGTGATTTGAGGGGATTGTCCTCTTCTTCTTGACATCTTCTTCTTGATGTTGTTTCATGCTTAGCTCGTGTGTCATTAGCGATCCTAGAAGCTCCTCCAAGGATAAAATATTCAGATCTTTGGCTTCTTGGATTGCGGTCACTTTGGCCTCCAAGTCTTGGTAAAGACTAAGAATCTTTCTCACAAGATCGCTGTTAGAATAAGACTTACAAGACTTTTTAGATCATTAATAATATCCGTAAAATGAGTAAATATTTTAGTTATTGATTCATCATGCTCCATTTTAAAGAGTTCATATTTGTGCACAAGCATGTTAATTTTTATTCTTAACTTGATTAGTGCCTTCATGTGTTACTTCTAACTATCCATATTTTCTTAGCCGACATGCATGTTGAAATGATTAAATTCATTAGCATCTAAAGCACAATATAAAATATTCATGGCTTTAGCATTGAGTTGAGCATTTTCTTGTCAACCTCATCCCATTCTCTTTCGATTTGGTTGATTCTACACCATCAATTATCTTAGTGGGTGTGTGTGGTCCATTAACTATGATACTCACATATCATAGTCAAGTGCTTGAATAAAAATTTTCATCCGAGCTTTTCAATAGGTGTAGTTTGACCCATTGAAAAGTGAGGTCGTTTGTGGACTGCCCCTCGGCTAGTGAAGCACCAACTTGAGTTGCCATAGATCTTTAGCTCTTTGATGGTTAAATCAAAGTAGGGCTAGAGCACCGAGCTCTGATACCACTTGTTGCCCAGCTATGCAACCCAAGAGGGGGGTGAATTGGATTTTTAAAATTTTAAAGTTAATTTAGAACCACAAGGATTAAGTAATAATAAGCAAGTTATATGTAGTAAGTGATTTAAGCAAGTGTAGAAATGAGATGCAAGAATGCAAGAAATAAAAAATTTAGATAGAGAGCAAGTAAGCACACACAAACAATCAAGATTTATAGTGGTTCGGTGCCAACCTTGCACCTACATCCACTCTCCAAGCTCCTACTTGAAATTTAAATCACTAAAATGTATTCAACAAGAATACAACGTCGGTACCTCCGACTCTAGCTATCCCAAGCTAGAACACTTATTTTTTGGTACAAGCCAATCCAATACAATCGATTCAAGTTCGGATCAACCTATCAAGTTTTGAAACCTTCCAAAACTAAAGATCAAGACAAAAATAGAGTATAAGAGTTAATGACAAAGAAATACAAGTTTAGCTCTTTAATGAGCAAATAAAACTTTAAGTATACTTTACACAACAAGGAAGAAGCTTTTCTGATTTTTTTCAAGATTGTTGAAGACTTGAATGAGCTCTTGAGGGTTGGTGAACTTGAAATGAAAGCTTCTTTTGCTTGAAGAGGACTTTTTGCTTAGGCTGAAATGAATGCTTGAATCTCTTCTTTTTTTCCTCCTTTAAGTGCCTTTATATCTTCAATAGATGTAGAGAGAATCTGGACAGGATTAGAGCCTTGGAGTACATTAAATGAGATTAAATATAGCAAAATGAGCTGAAAAACTAGCGTTATGGAGATTTTTCATCAGGGTCGACTCATAGGGTCGTCCCCTGCACAGGGTCGACCTATGAGTCGACCTCTGTGGCAGAATAGAAAGTGACTGTTCTGTATCTTTGACTTGCACAGACAATAGAGGTCGACCCTAGGTCATCCCCTTTGGGTGTGCCAGCCAAAAATAGCATGCCGTTCAGCCCTTTTGACAGGGATCGACCTAGGGTCGACCTTTTCTTTAAACTTGATTTTCTCTCAAAATATACATCCAAAAAATATGAAATTACCTCCAATAGATCACAAATCTTCTGTTCTTGCTCTTGAGACTTTCGAATCAGAACTTGATAAAATTATGATTTTACCTCTGAAATACAATAAATCTTTTTTCAAGCCAAAATCATTAGTAACCCCTCAAATATTTTGTAATCATCAAAATCAATTCATGGAGCAACAATATTGAGTACAAAAAAGTATATCAAGTATCACAAAGAGATTCCATCAAAATCAATCCATTATAATGTATAAGAGCATTAGTACTTTCAATTTTTACTTATTTATAAATTGATTGATTTTATTTCAATTAGACTGAATTATATATCAAACTATCTATAATATAAAATATTTTTAATCAATGTAGAAAAGGTGATTCTAATATATCAATTCCAATAACTTTCCTTTGCAAATGTTACCATAATTTCATGTTTACTTCAAGGGTGATGAATTAAGATTCATCTCTATTATGTGCCTTAAGTATTTAGTTCAAGTACTATCTCCTCTTTAATGCATGGGATGCTCGGTACTCTTATAAAATAATTATTTTTTAATTTTGGTACCAAGCTTTCTTGGATCTTTTGGGGTGAATAGATATAGTTCCTTTTAGAACCCAAATCTTTTTAATTATGATATAGTCTATTTTCTTGATATTAATATTATAATATTTATACCCTAATTCATTGCATTTGAAATAAGTTATTGAAGAATTTTCAAAGAAGCTTTAACAAATATATTTTTCAAAAATTTTTGTTTTGTTTAAAGGATTAATCCAAGTCCAACTATATTGAAAATAACTCTTTAATGATTCAAAATTATTTATAATTTTTTAGAACTTAAGGTAAACTTATCAATTATAGATTTGAGTTTATTAACTTCTCTTTTAGCCTACTGCTTTTTTTTATCAAATCATCTTTTCATTTCAAAATCTTTTCTTTTCTTTGATAAGAATCTAATTTTCTCTTTTTAAGCTCTTTATTTTTATATCCTAACCTTTTCGAATCATTGATTAATTCATAAAATTTATCTTGTAATTCTTTAAAAGTAAATTTAGTGAAATTTCGGAGTATACCTCATTCTTTTGTGCCATAAAGTATAAGTTATTGATTTTTTATTCTTCTTTATTAGAGCTGAAATCTTTATTATCCCTCCAAATTATCTTTTTCTTCTTTTTCTTGCTTGGCTCTCTCTAAGCTGAAGCTTTTCTTTCTTCCTTTTTACTTTCTTCTTCCTCTTCACCTTCAGGAAGTTTCTGGATTTTCTGGTGATAAAGGATAAGCCTTCATCTTCTTCATCGGATTTCTAAATTTTTATGTTATCTTTAAGGACTTGAATGCCAATATTTTTTTTTCTCATTGAAGTCTTTTTCTTCTCGATTCATTATGATCTGCTCATGGGTTACAAAAAAATCCAAGAGCTCCTCCAAAGATAGTTGATTTAGATCTTTTGCCTCTTGAATTGCTGTTCGTTTTTTATTTTTCAAGATCTAGATA
The DNA here is from genome assembly GCF_000442705.2 of Elaeis guineensis. Classification (NCBI taxonomy): domain Eukaryota; kingdom Viridiplantae; phylum Streptophyta; class Magnoliopsida; order Arecales; family Arecaceae; genus Elaeis; species Elaeis guineensis. The sequence goes on from NC_026003.2 coordinate 95,916,659, forward strand.
AAGATCTAAGAATCTTTCTCATAAGATCAGTGTTAGTATAAGATTTTTTCAATAAATTTAAATCATTAATAATATTTATAAATCTTAAAAATATATTAGAAATAAATTCATATGATTCCAATTTAAACATTTCATA
>NC_026003.2:95916894-95955605 GCF_000442705.2 Elaeis guineensis
TTTGCAAAAGAATATGAAGAGGCTGAAAATGTAGGGTCCACAAAATAGATTATTCTAATTATTTGTGCTTAAGAGAATGTGATAACTTAAGATTGGATATGCAAAAGTTCTCGTAGATCATTTAAAGAGTAGAAAGTCAAATCAACTTTCATGTTATCTTGCCACAAATTGATGCCACAAGACAAGTTGCCAATTTTTTTTGGCAAATGGTAAGTTGTTATAGACCGCATACTTTGAGGGTGTGGCTTTATTTGTACTACATCTCATATGAATAAAAGGAAATACTCTTTGCAAAACTACTTGACATTAATCATCACAAGCAAATAATTCATTAATTCACTTGGCGCAGCTTTGTTAAACCATTAATTCATTTGTTTAGTTATTTAGAATCTTTTGTTTGCAATATCTAGGAAACAACTTAAAACAATCTTGATGGACCAGTGTGCTACCATGTCAAAGGCAATTAAAACAGTCTTGCTTAACACATGCCATCTATATGACATCATCTTTGTCTATAGCATATATTTCAAAATATTATAAAAATCTTTCTCGACTACATTCTAGTTAACTTAAATTTCAAATTGAGTTCAAAGATTGCATATATAGATGCTGTGGAGTATTTAAGTTATAAAGAAAAGTGTAATTAAAAAATATAAAATCATGAAAAATAGATTTCATGCTAAAATATTTTATAAAAATATAAATTCTAGAAAATGATAGAAAAAAATATTTGGACTGTATCTTTCACGTGAAAGAATAATTGATCTTCTTTCATGATGCTGATCATTGGATCACTCCCTGTGCAGCTCTAAAAAAACTCCAAACTTTTTCATCATTTGTTTGTACAAATCTCAAAGTGGCTATTATATAATTATGCAATCCAACAATAGATGGTACATTCTGGAAAGGAAGCTTTTTTTAAGCAAAAAAAAATCCGTGTCGAGATGGGAATCATCACTTATTGGAAAGGCAGTGGACATGAGCTCTACAAGACTATAAGAAGGTAGTGGGGGTATCCTTACTCATTGGAGGGAAGAGCATTATGAGACGATCAAGTGACTCCACCATGTTGAGCCTGCCATAATCGTTGCCATGGGCTTTGGTGCTGCCCAACCTCACCATCATCGTCACACCTTACCTTCAGGAGCCAATCATCGGCTGGTACAAACTCCGGCACCGGTTCCCAGACATTGCAAGCAACCAATAAACCAATCATAGAGCTGTGTATATTATAGTTTAACCAAATTATGGCCCATTAAAGGAGCCATAAATTGACTAGATCAGCTGCTTAATTATACTTGTAATTGAGATCGCAGTGGAGAGAACATCTAAAAAGAGTCAGTTCCAAGTTACAGCAAAATCTCATCGGATGATTATCTCAATAATTAAAAAAAAAAAAAAGAAAAGAAAAAGAGAAGGTAAGAGAAATGTCCTTTCACTATTCAGAAAGCATATGTAAAGAGATTCATGCGCGAAACAATGGAACAACATTTCTGGCTACCACTTTAAAGCTTTCCAACGTCATATTCAAATATCTTGGACGCTCAAATCCGCAAAACCAAAGAAAATCCAATCATTGATGAAGACTATAAAGGAGCATGAATTTTTACTAAAGTTCTATTATGGTAATTAAGACAGCTTATTTAATTAGATATGTTTTAATAATGATAAAGGATATCCATCAGAGATCTATATTAAAAAAAATCTATAAATGGTCACCAAGTATAGCATTATTTGGAGCAACAAGTTTGGCATAATTTTTTTTTTTGAAACAAATAGCAAACAATTATGCAGCACCAAGGAACAAGCAAGTATTTATCAAGTTCAAGCAAGATTATGCCTTGGGTTGCCAATTCATCCTCTAAACTTAGGCTAATTCTTGTATCAATTGGAGGTGGCGGATTTTCACTATCATGGATCTTCTCCATGACCATACCTTGGACTGCCAACTCTCTCGTTACTTTCTCCACCAGCCCTGCAGTGCATGGCTTTCTCCACCAGACTTATATTGCATATGGATTTTCCCTCAAGCTTCACCATGATCATGGGCTCCTCCCGCCCTGTAGTCATCCATAGGATCTTACCCTTTTTGCCCAAGTTTGCGACGAAGCCATTTATCCAAAAGTGATCTGCTGGTGCTATCATATATGTGCATATGTGCTACCATGTTCTAGTAGATGTTGTTTTGCAAGCAAAAGAGGGAGGGGTTGGGGGACCAAGATCATACAGGCTACTCCGCACAGGGAGCAGGCATCATGGAGAGGAGAATCCCGGGCTGGTAGATCGAACCAGAAGATGGTAGCTCAACAGGGATAGATAGACTACAATCAAGGCAAGAGGTCTTGATAAGATTGTGCAAAGAGAATTGGTGTCTATGATGGCAGTTTCAAGATAAAAATATAGAAGAGTTTGTAACCAAAATATTCCATTGTTTTTTGGCTTAAATAAAGAAATGGGTTGCACTAAAGACATTTATTTTAGACCATAAACATTGGAGATGTAATTCAATTTAATGAATTACTATGACTAAATTTATATATAAATATAGAGTTGATGAATTAATAAGAGGAAAGCTCCTATTGAAGAGAAAGTAAAGGAGATGGGTACACTTGATATGAAGGGGTTGCAGGATGGGTGACATGTCTACCATGCTTTACCACATCATATTACTTTTTAGTGCTCCTATTTGCATTATAGAGCAGCATTATACACCAGGAGAGAGGGAGAGAGACAACTGAGAGGGATGTTTTAGTCATTTACAGGTACAAATAAAGTGACCAAAGCCTCCTGCTATTTGCCTTTTAAGAGTACCTTATGTATGGATGGATGTGATTCAGCACTACCTCTCGCATGCATCGACATGCTAGATTCGTGTGATGGCTAATGCTTAACCATCCACAATTGAAAGGAATGAAGCCCTTTTGATAAAGTGATTCATAAACTAGTTCAAAGAGACTCAGATAGACCTTAAGGATCAATCAATCTTCTTTGATGTGTTACTAATTTCCTAAAAATATCGTTTGTTTTAACATGGAAATTTCTCAAACATAACTTGACCATCTATATCAAGTCAAAAACTGACCATAAAGCCACCATAGTACATGCTAAAGTTTACTATTTTAGCCATCAATAATTGAAGATTAACAAAGAATTAACTGAAACCTATTTAATGTAGGCAACCATGAGCCTGCAAAATCAAAAATATATATTTTTCGGTAACAGACAGGATCCCCTAAACATTAAACTCCAAAACTTGATATTCTAGTATGGTCATCAACAGTTTTTCAATTCAAAAGCTAAGTAAAACAATAAATGGAAAATTAACTTGTACCTGATGATCCATGAAAGAGTAAAACCGACGGGAATTCTAAAGCATACTTCAGTGAATGATAACATGAAACACGGCTGCCAAAACTAATAAAAGAATAATCAGCTTGCACCATGCAGATTGCTGTGACTTACTTTTCCTATGTGCTTAGCAATATGGTATATGCACTATCCGTCTATTATTTTGGTATTCTTTTTGTGCTTCGCAATTCTTAGCACGAATGAAATGTTTGAACAATAGAAAGCACAGGCTGATGGATTTTCGTAGGATGCGTATGCATGTGGATTTCAAAATTCTTTTGAAGAACAATACAGTGGAATAATAGATCATAATATCTTTTAATCTAGAACATGCATGCATAAAATAAAACACTTAGGGATCTAGTTTATATGCAGCAATTAATACATGCTGATTTTATGCTGAAAATAAAATATGTGATCGAATCACATACCTGTTTCACTTTTTCTTTCTTCAAACTTGGATATGAAAGAAGATAGATTCTACCTAAGCCACACAAACGTCTGATCTCTACAAGTATCTACTCAAGATCAACCTGACTTGATCCTCTTGATGTAGATATTTCTTCTCCAAGAACGATCTTCTTGTGAATCTGAATCAAGTTTGGATCTTTGATCAACTCTTGATCTCTTCTTGATCTTCTTCTCTTCTTCTTCTTCTTGATCTCTCTTTCTTGATTCTTGAAGGAATCAAAATCAGAAATCAACTTGGAAGAGGGGACGCCCAAGCTTCTTGGGCGTTGGATGATGGGACGCCCCACCTACTTGGGAGTAAGAACTAGAAGAGGGAGAAAGAGAGGGCATGGAGGCTCTCTAAGGGGCTTGGGATGATTTGAAAATTCTGTCTAAAAGACCTAGAGAAAGGCCTCTTAAATAGAGGAGTTTTTAGAGTCCAAACCAAAATCAGATTTGGTATGAAACATTTCTCCTAACCGCATTAGAACTCGTCCTTGTTCTCATCTATTCACCGCACCTAAAAGAGATATAGGGGCACCAAAAGTTGGTGCTCTCTTAGGGTTTCTCCATGCACAAAAAGAGGAGGGCATACGTCGACTCTCAACCTTTTTTTCTTTCTTACACCATCCCATCTAATGGATGCGCCTCAACTTGATCTCACCAAGTGGTGCACCCCATGATTAAATTTGACCATTAAGGAGGGGGATTGGGCCCCTACTTTACATGATCCAAACCATTTGGGTGCCCAACATTTAGAGCCCATTGAATCCAATTCAATTAGGTTTAATGCAGGTAATTAACTTAGATTAATTCTTATAAATAAGCAATCCAAGTCGATAGAATAATTGGATTTAACCATGTGCTAGTAAGGTTCTTCTAAATCCAATAGAATTTTTCTAAATCTTAACTCAATTGAGACTTGATAAGCCCAATTATTCAATCTAGATCAAATTCTTTGGCTGTGTGACCTCATAGATTCAATTCTATTTGGTAGTGAGATATATCATCATCTCTATCATAGTATCATTGAAACTCTTTTCAATGGATCAGAACAATTTCACTCTTACTTAACAAGGATCGTCGATCTAGAATAATTCTAATGAACTCTCATAATCCACCAGTGACATTTAAAATATATAGTGATAACCTAGCAAAATCGAAAAAGAACCTCTAAGTGTAGTTCATGTTGATACAGTCATTCTATCGTGAGTTCCGACTTAATGGCAGGCTATGGATAAATCATCAAATCTCAACATCAGTCATATGATAGATTCAATCAGCTTAAGTCAATTATGATTCTCATAAAAATTCTTTTATATCAATCACACTGCTGTGGCCACAAACTTATGAACTTAGCCTCTCAAATCTCATAGGACCACTCCTTTCTATCAAGATTGATAGATTCTATTTAGATGGCACCCTACTCCTACGTAGACTAACTGTCGCTAACATACACAATAAAGACTTAAATGACTAAGAAGCTATGTTTATGTACAGTCAAACTCCAGCAGCCTCACTGTAGCAATCGTGTCATTGCAAGTCAAAAACTATTCACACAACTACAGCATCGAAATGATTACTGACGATTAAATAAAAATCCACGTGATCTCTCGTATAATCATGCCTATACTCAGTACTAGTTATTCTTTAACAACTATCCGCACTTTCGCTTAGTATCTCTACACTGTAATTAGAGACTCATCTTTCCTGAAAAACGATCTATGCGTGATCTATCCAGTTCGATCACCGTCCCCATGATCGTACTATAATCGAAAGTAATTTAAAAATTAATTATACATCCTTTAATTTTCAACTCTATGAAATATGTATCTTAAGTATTAATTTATTGGACAATTCAAAACACATCACACTTGAATGAAAAATAAAAATTATTCTTTTATTGATCAAATCAATATTTTAAATACAAATTTGTGTCCTAAAAGATACAATGTATTACAGCAGGAATTCCAAAATTCTATATATATAAGAAAAATCTAACATATATGTATCAACCAATATATGGAACCATAAGAAAGATTTTTCAAGAAGACGACATTATTCTCATTGTGATCACAAGGAAAAACAAGTATATTCAATGTATTAAACTTAGGTGAGCAATAGCATTCTCACATTACAACCTCCCATCATGCCGCTGGTAATTCATTCTGGTTGCTGCTAATAGAATGAGATCTGATATCAATATCACAATGCAAAACTGACCAAGATTCACTTGTGGTTTCTTGTTGCCGCATCACAACCAAACTCAGAAATATAGAGATCCTCATCATTGATGTGACAGAGGATATATACAGACATTAAGCATACTTCAAAACATGTATTGCTGCTAATTGCAACTAAGCTAACAAACTTCATAACATATATTTCTCATTATCATTGTCATTGTCATCAACTCATCATCAGTCTCCTTGCAAGCTTTGGTGTCCCTCCTTGCCCCACAAGCCGCCTCCCTTCTCCCACTTTCAAATCCCCAGTCCTCTTTGAGTTCATCCCTCTCTTTACACTTTCTTTAGAAGCTGCTTTTCTGAAGAACACAGAGGGGGCTGTGGAGTGCCAATCTCCATTTTCTCTATGATACTTTGCACCATCTTTAGCACTTCACTCATCTTAGGCCGTGATTTGGCATGGCGTGTCAGACACTTGTTTGCCACTGTTGCAAGTTTTGTTGCGGATTCTAGAGAATAGTTCTCTTCTAGCCTTGGATCTATGATCATGTGAAATTTCCTAGTGCCAGATTTGTATGGTTTGACCCAATCCACGAGTCTCTGCTCGGCTTTTGGGCGGTTCCTATCCATTGGACGGCGGCCGGTGATAAGCTCATAGAGAAGAACCCCATAGCTCCATATATCACTCTTGACAGTGAGGCGCCCAGTTTGGATGTACTCAGGAGCTGCATAGCCAATGGTTCCCACAACCTGTTTGTTTTTGATTACAGAGCAATCAGATTTACTTTCAAAGCATCTTTCTTAGAGGATGCAATTCTATCTACCTTGAATACAGTTAGCAACATGATTACTACCATTTAGTGGATACTGGATAATAAATTAGGGTAGTACTTTTTTACAAGACCAACTCTTGAGTCATGCAAACTGTTGAGTTCCTCATTAGTTTCATGAATTTTAGTCACTACAGAATCATCATAAAAAAAAAAAAAAAAAAGAATTTAATCACCACAGAAATGCAATAAACACATTCTCAAAAGGCTCTCTTGGTGCAAGACTAATATGCAACATGAACGCTGAAAATACATGAAGAAACCTGTATTACCATGCTTCTAATCAAAGCACAGTATCAATCATCATTTGCTAAAACTTTTACAACTGAAACCTTCCTTGGGAGGTTTATTTTGGGCTCACTGGCTATGCAGCCAGAATCTTCCAGCTGATATGTTGTTAGCATAGATTACAACCATTGACACAGCAATTTCCTACATATAGATGAAAATATTAAATTGGAGACTACCAGGAAAGAAGTGGGAAATCCTAATTGACAGATTTTGGTTTCCAACTTGTGATCATCATTCATGTTAACTACTGATCAAATTCCCCTGAAAATAACTGTGCTTATGATTATGTCGGAAGAGTTTTTAAATATGTTTTCCAGATGTTTTTGAGTGATCATTGTCAAATGCTCTATTCCCATTTGAAGGCTACTGTACCACGCCACTTCACTACCTCTGAGGGGTCAACGGGAACCCATAGGACTAATTTTTTATTGCTTTGCACTGCATCATCAGGTCAACCATTCACATAATGGATATGCTTTGTCCTGACCTCACCTATTGGCATCCTTACCTATCTTGTCTGCTCTATGTTCTCTCATTTTATACTTCCTGTCAACTTGTAAAACATTGTTTCTTGTTTCTTCTTTGAATTGGTCAATGGTAAGTTGCTGACTTGTGAAACAATATTACCTTGACCATGGTTGCTGTAATCACATCCTGAGATGCTACGATATTCCAGGCAGATTCTTCGAGGACCTATCATTTAGAAGCAGCTCATCTAGGCAGGATTGTCTATGCATAAACCTGGGGAGGTGTTGATCCACTTGGGCATCACCTGATGTCCTGGCAATTGTGCAAAAATGCCAAGTTACTATATCTAACCCATAAAAATACCACCATTTGGTGTCATTTATAAGTCAAGGTACAATCCACCATAGTTTGAGTATATTTTACAGGTGGCTTCAACCTAATGGCAGCCCTTCAATTTGTTGCCAATTTTTTGGCCAGGGAAATTATAGGTATATAGGGAGAATTGCAGGAATTATGCAACTGGAACCCTATAAGGATTACTTAGACATAGCAATAATTGCAAAAAGGAGGCAAGAAAAATGTGATTGGACAATTTGCATATTATATTAAAAATAACATTATAATCTATATTTTTTTTAACAAACCTTTATGTTGAAAATTAACTTTAGAAAATCACAATAATTAAGTAAAACATGACCAAGCACATACATCAAATCTTAACCTATCCATCACCAAAAAATACTAAATATTATCAACTGATATGAAATTTCTTTGAACCATACGTAGACAAATTTCAGAAATTTTTATAATTCATGAATGAATAATAGTCCATGAAACATCTTAAGGAAAAGGAGTTGCCATGTAGGATTCTAGGCATCTGATCATCTAGATGACCTGAATCAAGACTTTGCAATCAAAACTTTTCAAAATGTTCCCCTCATCATCCATCATGAACATTCATACGTAAAAGCTTATATTCTGATAGTAAGCATAATAAAGCAGCTGGAAGGAAGTGCCTGATGCTACTAAGAGAGACTAATACTAGCTGGATAAGCAACAATGCTGAGGCATATAGATGATTGTATTGTACTCACTGCTGTTGAAACATGAGTTAACCCTTCTGCTGGTCCTTGTCTAGCCAAGCCAAAGTCTGACAATTTTGCATTCCAATGCTCATCCAAGAGAATGTTGGAGGCTTTCAAATCTCGAAAAATTATCTGTGCATACAAATTATTTTTGAGTAAATGATAACCTTTTCACGGGGTCAGCATGATCATCATTAGCAACAAAAGCAGGCTAGAGGTAAGCAATTAAACATCAAAGTTCATGTTCTGTTACTGCTCATTGACACAATAAAACAATCTTTAAGTACTTTAGAACTGGTGGCTGCATATTGTTACTGTTCATTGACACAATAAAACAATATTTAAGTATTTTGGAAAAACTGGTAGCTGTATGTACTGGGATTAGTAGCTAAAATAAAAGTACAAGTTAAAAATATTGTTTTATTGCTTTTCTCAAAAAAACATTCGTTTTACTTGTTTATTGTAGTAATTAAAGGACAATATATTAAAGATATGCTTCTTAAAACTGAATGAACATTTTCCAGAGGCTTAGAAAAATATATGTAGTATTCATGGTAAAATTTTATATGGATCTAAGCTCAAATTAAATTTTCAAATTTTTTAAATTTAAAAAATATTTTTAATTTAGAAAATAATAAAAATGTATAATTAATACAATTAATATTTTGGTTTGTTAGCAAGAAATTTGAAGCGAGTTGTCATTCAAATCCTCTTCTAGATAGTTTTCTCAAGTGGTTAAGAGCAATTAGTTGACCTTTGTCCTCATCCACGGAGAAATCGTCTAACATAGAGATGCCTCAACGATCTTGTATATCTTCACTACAATCTGAGATTGAGGCTGAAATGCATTCAGGAGGAAGTTGAGCTGAAGTACTCGGATTTGATGATGGATGCTTTTGTTTATGATGATGAAGATCTAATAATCGGATGGCTTGTGGGCCAATAGTAAGAGCTGGAGCTTAACGAGCCAAGATTGCCTCCACAATCGACCAATTTTGTAGCTAGCGAGAATAAGATAGATGCTGAGCAATGGGCAAGCAGCAATATTCTACGCAAGCTTCCAACTGATCAGCCATAACTAGAGGGATCATTGGGGAGTTAATCATCATGTGACTCCAAATTCAAGACATCTTTTTGAGATCTGACCGAGAGATGTTTAGATGAGGCCAACATGCTCTTCGGCTATCTTAGACAATAAGATGACATCCATCCTCCGAGCATAGCTAGCTAGAGTAGGGCACAAGGGAAGGATAGGTAGTTGCTCAGCATAAAGATAAAGAAAAAGAAAAGATAGTTGCAATCTTGATGGAGAGAGTGGAGTCAGTTCACTCAGATTCAAGGATCAAGGAGAGCAATGATGACAATTCTGATAGTTATGGATCTAGTAGCCACAGAGGGAGTGAAGGACAAGAGACTACTGTTTATGAGACGTAGCTATAGGATGGTCTTTGATTCATCGACAAATCTCAGTATATGCATGCTGCATAGGATAGGGACTATAGTGCACAAGCTAGTAAAGTTGCGAGAATACGATTATATATAGACGATGGGCTCTCCGAGGTTATTCAAAATATAATACAGCTATAGATGACCTCACATGTAGAGTAGGATCCATGGATGTACGAGATTCATCCTCATATTTAAGATCCTATTATCTACAGCCATAGATAGCTTATGATCTATATGGATATGGATATGGTGCATCCAAGACATCGACTTCCAGTGGCTACTACCCTATGGAGCTCGAAACATTTTATGGATCGGATTTTATTGCTACTATATTCGGATGAGCTTCTCCACAACTATACTATCAGCTGGAGGGCACCTCTCAGAGCCAAAATTTTAATGAGATATCTGAGACTAGTTATAATTTAGCATGCATATCTTATGGGATGAGAGTATACTCAGTATAGGATTATAATGCCGCTTGATTAGAGGGATAGACCGATGTGCATCCTGATTATGCATATATCCGGATATTTATGAGTGACATCGGCACTCGATGAGATTCTAGATCTCGATATGCATACGTTAAATACATGCAAGTGATTGTATTACTTTATATTTTATATTTTATTAATTGATTTGAGAATCTTAGGTTCAATAATATCTAGTCCTTATAAGGCTGTCCCTAGAGCAAAGCATCATGTCAAGCTTAGATCCACGTCATGCACGATTATTACCCTTATCTTTTGCATGGAGCGGAGTCAAGATTTCGATCCGAGGGCGGATAACTAAACAAGAAATTCACCATAGCATGGAAAGTTAAAACAACGATGCTCTCTGAAACCAAAATGGGTGCATCTCTTTGGTTTTTACCTTTCACAAATCCACTACCACCACCGCTGGCTTCTACCTTCCAAGACTTGAGATCCATATAGGGCATCTCTTTTGTTAAATTCTAAACAATGCCACGTTAACACAGAAAGATCGCTCATATATGTCAAGAATATAATTAAGGATGTACCAGAGTAATAGAAATATCAAATAACATCAACAAATACTAATTTGGGCTTAAAATCATTTAAGAAACAAAAAAAAAATGATTAGAGATCTTTAAAACCAAAAAAAAACTGAAAAAAAAAAGAAAATTTGGAAGCGGGTTCAAAACTGGCATGCCTTGCCATATCGTGTGTTGGTACGATACTGGTTTGGTACCATACCGAATTGGTAGCTAACCAGTATGGGTTCCAGCTCCGATTCTAGTTCAACGGACCTTGGCCCAAATATTTATAATATCATTTGATTAAACATCCAATGAGATTGATAGAGGGGCAAAAGAGCTTACCCTCTAGGATTTCATTGACCAATATATGTAGAGTACAGGATGTTCATATATGACAACATAGGCCAACAACAGTAATAATACAACAAATATATGGCAACATAAGCCAACAATAATACAACAACAAATATAGCAAATAATATCATAAAAACCTCCACTATATATGGAAAAAAATATGCAGTACGAAATATATCCTAACATCCCCCCGCAAGCTGAGCATCCTTGGCATAGAGGGCGAAGATTGGTGTGCAAAATTGAAAACTGAGAAGTGGACAAAGATTTGGTGAAGATGTCAATAAGTTGTTTGTCAGAAGAGATATAGACCACAGCCAAATCACCCGATTGAACTCTCTCTCATAAGAAATGATGATCAAGTCCAATATGCTTCGTACAGCTATGTAAAACAAGATTTGCAGCAAGATATGTTGTGCTAAGATTATCACAATAGATGCGAATAGAGTGTCATAAGGAGACGCCAAGATCACAAAGTAGACAATGGATCCAAACTGTCTCGACTAGTGTGTAGGTCACAGATCGATACTCCACTTCAGAACTGGAGCAAGAAATGGTAGATTGCTTCTTAGTTGACCACGAGATAAGATTATGTCCAAAAAATATGCAATATCCTGAAGTGGACCTCTGTGTATCTGGACAACCAGCCCAATCAGCATATGAAAAAGCAACGAGTGATGGATTCAGACAGCGGGAGATGGAAATACCGTAGGATAGTGTCTCGTAAAAGTATCGGAGAAGATGTTTAACAGCTTGCATATGTGTCTCGCGAGGTGCATGAAGATATTGAGCAACCGTCTTAACAGCATATGAGATGTCAGATTTTGTGAAAGTAAGATATTGCAAAGCACCAATTATTTAAGGATAGATAAAGGGATCTACAAGAAGACGCCCTTCATGAGTCGAGAGACGAGCACTCGAAGAGAGGAGTCGCAACCGACTTACTTGTGAGAAAACCCTTACGCTCAAACAATTGACGCACGTATTTCTATTAAGTCAGATGAAGACCAGATGGTGAGCTAGTGACTTAAATATCCAAAAAATAATATAGAGATCCCAAGTCCTTCATTACAAACTCTCATTGTAAAATGCCTGTAAGAGTCTCTAAACAAGAGGAGCTTCTAGTAATAATGGTATCATCAACATACAGGAGAAGAACGAGAGTGCCAGAAGAGAAGTGAGAAATAAACATAGAGGGATCTGCAGTACTTCTAATAAAATGAATCTCAGAAAGAAAGGAAGTAAAGCGCTGAAACTAAACCCGAGATGCCTGGTTGAGTCCATAGATAGCTTTCCGTAGGCAGCAAACATGATGAGGAAAAGAAGGATTCACAAAGCCAGGTGATTGTTTCATATAGACTTCTTCAGAGAGCACTACGAAGAAAGGCATTCTTCACATCAAATTGTCGAAGCAGCCATCCAGAGGAGAAAGCAACAGAAATAACAGTACAAATAGTAATTGACTTGACAATCGATGAAAAAGTTCCTATAAAATCAATATCCTATTGCTGTTTGTAGCTTTGAGCCACAAGCGGAGCCTTGAGATGCTCAAGAGAACCATCTGCCTTTTGCTTAATCTTGTATATCCATTTGCAGCCAATGAGATTGATGGATGGTGGAGAAGGAACCAGATCTCAAGTAAAGTTAGTCAATAAGGCATCAAATTCTTCGATCATAGCTACATGCCAACTTGCATCCTGAAAAGTCTCAGCAAAAGAGTTGGGCTCGCTGGGAAGAGAAGAACTCTTAGAAGCGAGGAAGGAGGTAGACTCAGTCATATCTTTTGTCATGGATCAGATGAGCATAGAGTGTGTACAGAAAGATGGAGAAGGAATAATAGGTGAAGTAGATTAAGAAGATGGTGAAACTGGTAGGTCTGCAGTAAGTGGAGTGGAAAGGGGAGGTTCAGAAGGTGTAGGAGCAGGATCGGTTGTAGTGATGGGTGTAACAGCCCTAGAGGTTGTTCATCTGATGTAGACCCAGAGCTCTTTCTAATTAACAGCAATGGTATGGTTCTCATTTCTAATCTGTATGGCATCATGATTCAAGTTGGCAGTAAAATGAGTTAATAATTTAGAGGTTGGTGAAACAGACAAAGTGGATTAGTCGGTACAAGAAGTGCTAGGACTATCAATAGTAGAAATATGGATGAAATTGAAATAAGAGAGTGCATCAATAGTAGGACTCTCACCTAGTAAAGAAGGATTAGAAAGAAAATTTTGAAATATGTGAAAATCTGAAACAGTAGAACTAGTTACGTAAGATGTAGAAAATTTAGAGAGATAGAGATATGGAAAAACTATTTCAGCAAAGCAAACATGACTAGAAATGAAAATTTTTTTTAGTGCTTCGATATAGGCAACGAAACTCTTTATGCTTATCTGAGAGTCCTAAGGATACACAAGGGAGTGATCGAGGAGAGAGCTTATGTTTGGCAATATCCTGTAGATCAGGATAACACAAACATCCAAAAACTTTTATAAGTTGCAAGTCAGAAGGGACACAACCATGCAAAGCATTGTATGATAATTTTTCGTTCAAAACAACAAAGGAGTACGATTTACAAGAAAAACGATAGTTTGTAGGGCCTCTGCCCAAAAGCGAGGCATGCAAGCTTGAAAAAGAAGACTTAGAATAACATTGGATAAATGTCTATATTTTCTCTCGACGACAACATTTTGTTGTAGTGTGTGAGGACACCAGAATCTTTGAATAACCCAAGTCTATGAATATAAAGCAAAGAATTTTCATTTACATACTCCTTAGTATTGTCAGATTGAAGAATTTTAATATTGCGATGATAAATATTTTCAACCATTGCTTGAAACTTTAATAGTTTTCCAAAAACCTCTTGTTTAAATTTTAAAAGATAAATCCAAGAATAACGGGAGTAATCATCCATAAATATGACATAATATTTATATCCAAAAATAGAGGGAACAGGTGCCTGCCATACATCTAAATGCACAAGTTGAAAAGAAAAAGCAGATTTTAATTCAGAATCATGAAAAGAAAGTTTGATATGTTTTTCCGTATTGTATGCATTACAAACCGATAATTTGAGTTCAGAATGATCATAAGAAATAACTTTATTTTCTTTAATAAATTTTTAAAGAAAGCAAGACTAGGATGACCTAACTGTCTATGCCAAATATCTCCACTAAATCTCGATGCAACAAAAATCGACCGTTACTTATTCCCTACACTTGCAACTCTAGAAGAAATTGGATAGAATGAAGTTCCCAAACTACAGCATCTGAGAAGCTCCTTCCCCATTTTCAGATCTTTTACAGAAAAATCGAAAGATTAAATTCAAAATGAGAATCATTATCATGGCAAAATTGATGAACAGAAAGTAAATTTCTTTTGATAAAAGGAGTAATGAGAACATTTTTGAGAGCAAAGGAGTTGGAAAGAGTACTCAACTGTATTTTACTAATCTGAGTAATATTAAGTAAATTTTCATTACTAACTAGAATTTTTTCATGCCCATTATAAGGTTTAGAGAAAGAGAATACCAAGATTAGCAGTCATATCATTAGATGCTCTAGTATCTAGATACCAAACTTCCTCACCATGCTCTTGAAGGCTCATAGCAGCGAAGGTCTGAGGAATATCATTTACGGTGAAAGCATGATTGAAGCGTTGCCTGCACTGAAGAGCAAAATGATAAAATTCTCCATATATCTAGCATTATGTGCCAAATCATGGAACATGGGGTTGTTGATTAGGTTGATTAGGCTGAAAAAAGGGCTGAGGATGTGTGTATGCTCTATTATGTCCACGATCAGGATTTGAATTGTGTCTGCCACGCTGTCCTCGGCCTTCACAAAAACTATCCCTACATCCACCACGATGACCTTGACTGTAACTTGCATAAGGGCTTCTCCTTCAATGGTGGAAGGAGCAGGTGCTGTCGTCAATCCAGCACGACGTTGAACTTCTGTTTTTTCTTGCATTAGAAGTGATCGAAGTTGCTCAAAAGTAGGTTTTATCCCGTGTGTGTTTAATGCACTTACAAATCCTCTATATTCCTCTGGTAGTCCAAGAAGAACAGTCATGACCAAATTGTGATCCGACTAGGCTTGACCAATTATCTGGAGGGCATCTCCTATGGATTTAACTTTTTGCATATATTCACTCATACCCATTGATCCTTTCTTGATGCTTCGTAACTCAGATTTCAGAAAAAATGCTGTAGAGACAATCTTGTCAAGAAAGTATGCCTCAATGATTTTTCATGCATCATGGGTTATTTTGGGTGAATTGGATATGACCATTTATAGTATGCTAAGAGAAAGAATAGTATTAATCCAGAAAAGTATGGTGGTATCTACCTTCTTCCATACTAAATACTTTGGATTCACAATTATCTTCTTATCGGTTGTTTCAATAATCTGAAGAGGGATAATACTGATCCCATCCACATGCGAAGTAACACCAAAACTCTCTAAGATATTTTAAAAAACTTGTTTCCACACCAAATATGTAGAATCTATGAGATCTAATGGTACAAGAGTTTTGATGTTAATAATCGATAGCGTTGTGGTAAAAGAAGACATGTTTGCCACTACAAGAAAGTACCATCGGAAGAGAAAGAGATGAGATCAGAAGTTACCAACAAAGATCACTTCTCAAGAGAAGCCAAGCAGCACCAGGGAAGACCAAAAAAAAAGAGCAGCAACAGAAAAAAAAACCAACAGCTCAAGGAGAGATCAAGCAGCACCAGGGAAGGCCAAGCGGAACCAGGAAAGATCAGGAAAAACTGAGCGACAGCAAGAGAAGCCGAGCAGCATCAGGGAAGGCCAGCGGCACCAGGAAAGACCAAAAAAAACGAACGGCACTAGGGAAGACAATAAAGATCACTTTCCAAGAGAAGCCGAGTAGCACCAGGGAAGGCTAGTGGCACTAGGGAAGATCACAAAAAAATAAGTAGCAGCAGGAAAAAAGCTAGCGGCTCAAGGAGAGACCGAGCGGCACCAGGAAAGGCCAAGTGGAACCAGAGAAGATCAAGAAAAATCGAGCGGCACCAGGGAAGACTGAACGGCAACAAAGAGGGGTGGTCACCTAGGAGGAAGGTGAGGTTTTGGTGGTTGGTGGCTATGGATCAATATCCCTAGTTAGGGTTCCTGCTCTGATACCATGAAAGAGAGGCAAATGAGCTTACCCTTTAAGATTTCATTGATCAATATATATAGAGTACAGGATATTTATATATGGCAATATAGGCCAGCAATAGCAATAATACAACAAATATATAGCAACATAGGCCAACAATAATACAACAAATAATACCATAAAAACCTCCACTATACATGGAAAGAAATATGCAATATGAAATATATCCTAACAGAGACAATATATACTTGGCATATATGGATAAATTATAAAGGAAAAGGAGCATGAACCTTGATGTTGAGGAGAGCTTTAAGATGGAATAAAGTGTTGGGAGTTGAGATCTCTTCTAAAGAAGTTGGAAGGATAAAGAAAACAGTGAAAAAAAGTGACCAAGAGAAGAATACGTAATGAAATTAAAGTACTCAGTTTGGTTTATATATCTTTGAAAATAGGCGGTTGATCTTGGGAGCCCAAATATTTTACTCAAGTGCCGCACCAACTCTAGCACCCAAAATTAGATTCCATTTATTCCACGTAAATCCTATATTAACAGGTGGCCAGCAACAAATCAAGAGATTAACAAATAAGCTAGGTGTTTGACATGATTTAGAGATCTTACTTCTAGAAACAATACCTAGAATTATGTCATTTGCAATGAATAAGCCAAATAATATTTTTTTTAAAAAAAACTGTACCGGATGCAAAACAGGAGGGAGGATGTGTGAAGATGCAATAATATATCCAAATATAAATAGCATAAGTAGGAGAGATTGTGACATTATCTAACGCTTCTGACTTGTCAGTAAACAATCCATGCACAAGACAAGGTAGTTGTTGAGATACTGTAAAAGATTGTCATAATGGTAGCGATTGATCATTTCAATCTTATCGGTGATTTCAAATGTCCCCATGCAACATGGCTCTCACACATGTATCCCAATTCCGAAGTAGTACACAATGAATGGATTGAAATATCTAATAATGAAATGTTGAATCTAGAATTGGTGATTTGATATCAAGTAGGACCTATAGAACTTTTGGGTCTGAATTTTCTTCAAGCAGCTAGAAAATTAATAAGCATATTCTGTGAAGATTGAGGTATTGACTAAGATAGGGCTGTCAATTGATCTGAGAAGCTCAAGCTCTGCAAAACATCAGCTTGAATTAAGCACGAATCTAGCATGGTTCATATTTAATTGAACCAAGCTTGAACTTGATTCACAGGCTCAAAATTTTATATATGTGCTGGTGTTGTATTATTTATATGGAGTGATAAAATATTTCTTTTTACACTTAGCAGATTTTCTAGACATGCTTTATGATTAAGGTTTTTTTCTCTAAATTTAGTTATTTAAATAGGTTAGACATTTGTTCAAGCTTGAACCAAGCTTGATTCAAGCTTAATATAAGCTTGATTTCAAGTTCTAGCTGATCAATTAGGCTCATGTTTGGCTCCATTCTTGAATTAGGCTTGATAAAATGAAAGAATAAATGACTTGACCTCAAAATTCAGACTTGAAAATAATTTCAAGCTCATTTTGATCATACCCAGCTTGATCGATCTTGACTTTATTACACTGTTAGACAAGATATCCACAATTTCTCGATAACATTAAAAGCACTGCCTATGATCTAGGTAAAGCAAACTGACAAAAAGAAACAGAAAATACCTGGAAATCTACTTCTTCATGCAGGTATGTCAGACCACGAGCAGTATCAAGGGCTATCCTAAGTCTCATGGCCCATGAAAGAGGTGTAGCGGATTGAGTTGACAAATGATTCTCCACACTCCTATTAGGCATAAATTCATATACAAGAAGACGTTGGATTCCTCTTTCATCATCTTCTGCACAGTAGCCAATAAGTTTGACAAGATTTGGATGTTCAACCACCCCAAGAACATTAACTTCATTTATCCATTCCTTGTGTCCCTAAAGACAAAATTAGGAGTGAAATTTCTCAAATCAGTTTCTTTCTAGTTGAACATAAATATCAATGCAAATATCAAAATTAAGCATAAATTCACAAGCTAATAGGACAGTCACTCATTCGGAAAAGAAGTGAAGAAAAGAGTAGCAAGCTCAGCAAGTGAGGCATTTATTGTATACCTGCTATCATGAACACTTTGCCATATAAGTCAATCAATATACATAATCAGATATTCAATATGTTGCTGAATATATTGTCTAGGCTATCTGAACATTCTTGAATAACCAGTTGTCTAAACTTTTGCAGAGATTTAAGATGGTCCCAAAATTTCAATGGTTGATGAATGGTCGTCCAAATGAAGGTGACTACTACAATTGAATTCATGAAATTTACTGGCACCAATTTATCTACTGCAGCAGTAACTAAAAAGCTTAAGTAACTTTCATCCATTAATAAGTATGAACATATTTGGCCGAAAAGGGGAAAAAATTCTATAGGACATCTTTTCCAGTGAACATCATGTCTAGGATTTTGAGACAGGATCATAAACGAGAATAATTGGGTGTATACAGTAATTGGTTCTATTAGCAGTCAATATTCATGCAGATTTTTCTTCAAGTTTACTCATCTATTTTTATTGGGTATTGAATCAGGGGGCTCAGACTGTGGAGCCCAAATTTACAGAAACATTCAGTCTTATCTCACCAGTCACTTCAAAGTGGAGAAAAAGTCTTAGAAGGTCAAGTGTTTCAGTCAGTACTTAAGATATGAACCATTCAACCAGAAAAGTTGCATTGAGGATTAATTGTCAAGCAATAGTTGAGTGAAGAAAAGTATTTGGCAATCATACAACAATCATGAAGCATGCCTGCACTTCATTCTATAGCATTTTAACTCTCATTTTTCAGCATAATGAACCAAAACAGTAATGTTTATCAGATTGAGTATCTCTGGGAACAATTTTTGATGGGAGATCATTTTTCTTGTCATACCGTTTTCACATTTTATTTTGTCTTTTGCTTCTTCTATATTTTGGTTATTTAACTTGATAAAGCTTTCTCCAAAATTCCAATGTTACATTTAACAGATTTTCATCAAGTCAACTTCTATTATATCATATATGGATTGCATACACCATGACATCTAATAATGTGTATAATTAATTGGTTCATTTATAACATGTGAAAAGCAATAACCCCTCCTGCTTAAATCTTGGCATCAGCCTCCCACCACAGCACCACAGAAGTCACCAGCCTCCTGCAAATGTGTCCCATGCTTAATTTTGCTTGCTTATAAATGTCCTTAGGATCCCCATACAACCCCAAAAAACACCTCATTTCCTTAATCCCAATAAATCAAGCTTATTTTACTAAATCAAGCTTGTTTTACTATATCATATGTTTTCTCTACAGCATGAGGGGAACATGCTTTAGCATTTCTCCCAAGGTTTGCCGAACTAGTGCCAAGGGCTGTACCAGCTGGTGATTGGTTTGGTATGGTACTGGTGTGCACTATACTAGCCCGATACATGCCGAAACTAAGGTAAAGGAGAAGAAGACGGGGGCGAGCAAGGACAAGAATGGTGGGAGGGGAAGCGAGACAACTCACATGGCTGCGAAGATCCTGGTGTCGATCCAAAGAGGATGAGGTCGAAGAGGCCAATGTGACGGATGAGGCCCTTG
Organism: Elaeis guineensis; assembly: GCF_000442705.2. Taxonomy (NCBI): domain Eukaryota; kingdom Viridiplantae; phylum Streptophyta; class Magnoliopsida; order Arecales; family Arecaceae; genus Elaeis; species Elaeis guineensis. The sequence continues at coordinate 95,937,079 of NC_026003.2, forward strand.
CCTAAGGTTTTCCTCCGGAGAGCGGAGGACCAAAACCCGGAGCAAAGGCTGGGAGAGATAGATTGGGAGAGAGGGAGAGAGAGGAGAGGGAGTAGAGGAAGGGAGAGGGGGAGAGAGAGAGAGGGGGGGAGGGGACTTACCTAGGCATAAAGATCCCCGGCACCGACCCAAGGAGGATGGGCATGAATAGACCAAAGTGATGAAAGAGGCACTCATCATGGACAGCAGCAATGTTAGAGGGGGTGCTCAGGTTTTTCTCCAGAGAGAAGACAACCAGGACTTGGAGTAGAGGCCAGAGAGGAATATCGAGAGATAGGGAGAGAGGGAAGAGGCAAGGGGATTCAGGATAAATTGGGAAATGTGGAGTTATTAGAAAAAGGTGAATGGTGAGAAGTGAATTTTATCTCATAGATGACCTGTAAACTAATTTTATAAGGAAAATAATGGATGCCATGGAACAATGTGAAGTTTTTGTGAGAGGAGGAAATTTAATGGCAGTCATATATGATGGTAAATTGCAACGATAGCTTTGCAGTGGATGCTATTCAACTAGACTAAGAGTTCGAGAAGATGTAACTGCAGAGTGACTAAAAAAAGGTATCTGTTCCATTTCAATTTCCTAACTCATTACCGTCAGTAAGTAATCTTGTCTACTTCTTTTTTTAGTATTCTATTGGTAATCTATTCATTGTCAATATATGTTATAATGTTATATAGAGCAGGACAAAGAAATAGTTCATAGACTTTGTTCCTTATCGTGCCAGCAAGAGTAATCACATGAATAAAGCGTGAAAAAAAGCTGAGCTCCAAGTGACAAGCTAACAAGGAAAAAGTCATTTTGTTTGTGGTGGGGGGGGGGGGGGGGGGGGGGGCGGTGTGCACTTTACATGATATCCTGTCCATCAAGAAATTGTGTTTCATGACATAATTTAAGATATTGATCAGGTGTGTCAACCATCACATTCAGGCGAGAGCTTACCAGTTGAAATGCTGATATGTTATATCAGTAAAGAAGACAGAGACACAGGCCAAGCATAAAATATTTATGATTATTTATTTAAAACAAGTTTTCAGTTTGTGTTCTTCAAAATGACATGCATTGGTAGTATAATGTTTTAATCAATGACCATTTTATTTCATGGAATATATGCATGAGCAGAAGTTGAGGGACAGCTCAAATTCTATATCAACCCAGTTCGTGCAGTAAATCACCCACTTTTAGTTTCTGCAATCTCTCTCTTTTTTTCAGTTTCTGTGTCATTTTTCCAGATTTTCTTCTGCATGGGAATGCCTATATTGGTCTGCATGATAGCTCTGATTTTGGCATAGATAAAAGATGACATTGACAGGGAGTCATAGATGGTTCTTTAGTGGAGGAAAAAAGTGTAGTGCATTGAAAAATCTCATTGGCATCAATTTCAAAAAGAAATAGCACAATGACGTGCCTCAAATTTGGTATTAGTGCTCAAATCTTTCATGCACTTTCTTCTATTTTCTAGTGCTTCACCTCTTGAGGTAGTCTTTGTGACAATATTTAAAGTCTCAGTATCAGGTCCCATACCAGTGCCTTGCCAGTACAGTTCACTACATTACACTATGCCCCCATACTGACATGTGGCAGAGTCAACACAGGACCCGAACCATGTATCAACACAGAGGCATATAGAACCACCATACTGTACTGGTATTATATCAGGTCAATATGATAATCCTATACCAAAGAATACAATTTGGTATTTAAAACCTTGCTTAGTGAATGTTGTACACAAGCAAAAGCACAGAATTTAATTCATAAACAATTACTCAAAGAAAATAGATTGTTAAATATAAGCCACTAAACAAACTAGCAAACCATCTAGGACACTTGTATAAGACCTTGCAAATCTGAGGTATATCATTTAATTCAACCCAAAACCAGTAAAAGAACCACACTAATTTGATTGAAGCCCAATTTAATTCCCATAATGGAAGTTTCAGCCAAATTTGACCATCATAATGACTAAACAAGATAAAACAAAAAACGTAAAACTAGTAAGAAATAAAGGCATTGGCAACACAAGTACTTGCATGCCTCAGATGGCACTGTGTCATTCAAATATGACCAGGGAAACACAGCTAATTGTAGCAACTAAAAAATGATAAGACTTTAATTCCAATAGAAATCCGTGTTTGTGTCAGCATGCCATCTAGATAATCCCTCCATTCATATCTCTCATGTAGCTGACAACCAAGCATTTATTTTCTCCTATATCTACAATGGCAATTCCTAATGGATTGACAAAATCAATAAGGCAAATGATGATCCTCAACTATCCAACAAATAGTTGGACTAAGAATTAGTGTAATAGACACTTCATATCTATAATTAGACTAAATGGCTGATTATGTGATAATTACCAAGATAAAATATAATCTATAACCATGAAATTGTAAAACATTTACATATGCCAGTCAAAGAACTTTTCCCCCTTGTTGATTACCAACAAAGTGTTACTCAATTGTATGATGAATAAATGACTTAATGTTATGAAGAATGAGTAACGCACTGACTATTTTGGGGAAAGTAAGATAGTGATTTTAATAAATGAGACTTATCTATTCATAAGAGACTCTAAATAACTTGCCTGCAGCCCTCTGTGATGGAGTTGTTTTATGGCAACATCTTGCCATGTGTTTGAATCATCAAAGCTCCTGATTGTGGCCCTGTAAACACATCCAAATCCACCTTCTCCAATCATTAGCGAGCGGCTAAAATTCCTTGTGGCATTCCTCAGTTCCTGAAAAGTAAATGTCCTGAGATTGCATGGCCTCCGTGAGAAACCACGGAATGGAGACCTCCCTATGGAGTCAGCACTCCCATCTAAGATATTTAGCGAGCTGAACTCAGACTTGGACTTCCTCATATCACGATCTGTCAATGTGGTACTGCTTGGCATTGCTGATGGAGATTTTCTTGCTTGAGGCTTCCCCTTCTTTCCATTTGAGAAAGGGAAACACTTCATAGCCTCACTTTGTAAGACCTTTTATTTAACTCTGCAGACTGAAATTCACAAAGGAAGCGAGATACAAAACCATGAGCCTTTTGTGTAACAAGGAACTAAAATGTCTCCATTACATCACACACAACATTATATAGGACAATTAAGATATATATAAACAATCAACAGTCCACATCAAAAGAATTTGATTGTACACTAAGATCAAGCATCAGAGACAACATTTTTTCTAATGAAAGGAGAGGAAAGACTCATTAAACATGTAAGAAATATATCAACAAGCATCAACAAAAACGACAATTTCTCCCTCTCAAATCATGTTCCAAAAGCCAGCCTCTAAGAGTGAAAACTTTTCACCTTCATCAGAGCAGAAGTAATCATTTTCCTCATATTCAGGTTTCATATAGCAAGATAGATATCCTTCAGGTTTCTTCAAGAGAATCCTTCACCATTTAAATTTCATTATCAAAATTCACATGTGCATTTAAAGCGGAGATTCTTTTCCAGATAACCAGTCCATTGATGGAAGAATTTGAAAAGAAATTTGGAAGAAAAAAAAAAAGAAATGGTTGCACGAGAAAAATAACTTTTTATTTATTTTGTTTATTAACAACCATCTTCTCAGTAGGTCGTGCAAAACCCACCATTTGCAGTTGTTCTTCAGAAAACCACACATAAAACCATTACAGAGTAAAGAATACTACGCCACGAAAATAAATCTCAACCCATATCAGAAATTCCACATGGCAATCCTAGATTACTCAATTCTTCAGAAAGTTAGCAGGTAAATCACCACATTATGCCGACGTAACCTCTTATCCTCAAACAGTTAGCACGAAGGAAGACGTAGTTTGTAAAAATCTTTCTCCTCGAAGGCACTACTGATTACCAACTTCAAAATTCCAATAACAATCCTCACAAAATAATAAAGAAACTTCTTATTCTGTCAAAGACGATCCCAGAATCCAAGTTCTCACTTCAAAATCCTATCTTTCTGGTAAAGCTCAACAAAACAAGCAGAAGAAATAACAAACCAAATGCTTTCGTAGAAATTCCAAAAATTATCGAAACGGAAGCCGGAAGAAACGTCCTCTTCTCTCGAAAACGATACAAAAATCCACATTTTTCTCTTAAAAATCCCATCCTTCCTACAAAGTTCAGTAAACCAGCAAAAGAAAAGAATAAACCAATGCATTCTTACTTCAAAAGAGGAGCTTTTTCTTCTCGCTGAACTCAAACTTGCTTTCCTGTGAGAGGGAGCAAGAATCCACCGGACTCCTTATCTCTCAGGGGCTTGAAGAATTCCAAAGGCTCAAGGGGGCCCTCAGAGAAGACCAGGCGCCGACCATCCCCGGCAGTAGGTTTCAGCTCACCCAGATGGGGACTCCTCACCACAACCCTGTCCCTCCTCGTCTTTCTGTATCTGCGCCTGGGGAGAGAGAGGAGAGGAGAGGAGAGGGAGGGAGAGAAGAAACGTTCGGGAGAGGGACACGTGAAGAATGGTCTTCTGAAAGGGACATGGGAGCAGAAAAAACCCGGAAAATGCACGGGGTTAGAACCCAATTTGAAGAGGTCTTTAGGCCAACCCCCTCTTTTTCTAATGGCGTGAGCGAGTGACGTCTATATTGCTTTTTTTTTTTCTCCTGCATAAAATTGTCTATTGCGAACAAGGTAAGATTGTGCTAATTTTCTAAATTGAATGGGAGCCAGTAGAACTAGTTGTTTGAGAAGAGAAATATCTGTTGCATGGTTATGATCCAGCCAATAAAAATTATTTGCAAGGAGATTAAATTATTTTAAATTTTAATTTTCTTTGCAGGTGGAGATGGGTCTCAGTTTACTAAAGAACTAGGATATGTTTATAATGAAATATCAAATATGTCATTACTTTGTCTTATTACAAATGCTACAACGCAGCCCTATTGATATGGAAAATTTTGTACGCATGGAAATTGCTTGTGAATGGCTCCACGAGACTAGAAAATACAAAGACTTAGACTTGAAGACTAATGGGAATTCATGAACTCATTTCACACTTTTATGACGATAGGAGACCATCATTACAATTGTGAAGCTCTCTGTCCATGCATTCTTACAATGACGAGGCTCTTTTTATTTATACATCTATTTTTAATAAAAATAAAAAAAATAATTTTTTTTATATAAAATATTTTTTGAAAAATAAAATCATGAGTTCTATAAATTAGAGTGGGTAATATCTCACATGTCAAATCATAAATTTTTTATCATAATAATATTTAATTTAATATTATTTAATTTAATATATTTAATTTTGATGTCTCCGTGTGTAAACACAAGAGTCTTTTTGAATTGATAAATATATATATAATATTAAAATAAAGATACTGTAAATAATCATTTGTCAAATGTGTATAAATGATTTTTAAATTCACGCGGAAACACTTCTTCTGCCGCGTGAGTCGATGTTGGTTGGGATGGCGATACAGATGTCATGCTAGTTGCTTGGGACGAATTGTTTGCGGGGTTAACTAGAGATGTATTTATTTCAGCAACCAACAACTCCATTGAAGTGGGATGGCAATAGCTTCCCTTTTAAAGGGGTTTGATGAGACACAACTCATTAAGATCTGACCTGATGTTTTATTTTTTTTATTAGAAAGTATCAGATATGGACCATAGCTAGCGAGTGGACTTCCTTAAACCTGACCACATGTCAGGTATGCATCTTACTAAACTAAATTATCGGAACAAAAATAGCGCAACATTGTTTAAAGAAGAACAAATGCCATCATAAGATTTGTCAAATTGTGTTTGGCACGTTGTTTTAAAATTGAGGTTATGGGATGACACACAGGTTAAAAATGCTATATTTTAGACACACTTGAGGGTGATAGCCAAGACGCTGAGAAAGAAGGATGCCGGTCGAACTTACCTGCTTTTAGCTCATCCACGAAAGAAATTTTTTCAGATGAAGCTAAATGTTAAAGTGATCCACAACCTACCGAATATGTTTTGCACTCTTTTTAGAGCCGTAGGGAAACAAAAAGTGCTACGAGGAAAATATATAAGAATTTTGCTTCTCTGCATCATTTATAAGAAATAATTTTAGAATATTAAAAACAAATCTCAAATAAAATAATATATTGATTTTGCCATATTTTAGGCATAGATTTTAGAAAATTTATTAATATGGCAAAAACTTTACCTTGCTTTCTAACAGGCAAATTGTCCAACAAACTCATTGTCTATGGATTGGAGTCAGGAATTTTCTTATAAATTACTAAGATCCTATTTGGTTGGGGTAAAGTGGGTGAAAATTACTTTATCAAAAATGTCTTTGGTTCATTTTCGACCATTTGGGTAAAAAATTGAAGGATGGAAGTCACTTTAATATCTAAAATGAGTTTGATTTAAAATAACTAAAGGAGCGGGGAACTGACTCTGGTCTTTGGAAGCCACTTGAAAGTTGAAAGTGAAGAGATTGAGAGAAAAGGGCCCCGATTTTTCTTCTATCACAACGATCATATTGTTAATAATAGAAATATGATTAATAAAACTATTATTTATTTTTTTCCAATAAATAGTATTAATAATATCGATATGATTTATGATCTGTAATTTATTATTATTAAGAATGATATTATTTACTATTAATAACTAGTAAAATGAAATAACTATTATAATATTATTTAGGTTTTAGAAATAATATTACTCTCATAATGTCAATAATCGTAAATAATGTTAATCATTTAATACTATTACTAATTAATAACAGTAGTATTATCTTATTAACAACAATTAGTAGTAATAGGATTTATTTTTATTTATCATTGATAATATTGTTATTTGTTCTTTTTAAATATAAATAGTTAATAAAAAATATTTTATTGTGTCAATATATGGTAAAATTCATATGTAAGAACAATAAAAATAGCGTTACTAAGAATATGCAGTAACTAATAGTAAATTTATTTTTATTAAGTAATAAAGTTATTATTAGTGGTAAATAACAATGATTAATTACCAATATTGCTATTGTTGCCCAGATAGATAATCGAAGAGAAAGGATGAATTAGATTTTTTAAAAATTTTTACAATTTTAAAATTGATATGTGTTCGATTAAAGTAAGCTAAATAAGTATATGATGGAAGGAATATATATGTATAGCAAAATAAATGATAAATTAATATACAAGACAAGAACAAGCAATACAAACATACTAATTTATAGTGTTTGGGTGCTAAACCTAGTACTTACATCCACTCCTTAAGTCTTTCTACTTGAAAATTCTACTATAATCCTCTTGATTATAGTATGATTATTTTAATCAGACTTACAATCAATCTAACTATTTATTTTAGCGGACTCACAATCAATCTAGTTAATTTTGCATACAAAATCAACCCAAATGATTTTGCATACAAAATCAACTAAAATCTTTTCACAAGTTTCTATTCCAAGAAACTTGCAAAGAATCTAGATATATAATAGAAATTTAAAATAACAAGAGCACAATAAGAATAAAACTCATTGAAGCTCGATTAAAGTTGATGATAAATACTCATTAAAACTTGAACTTCTTTTCTTCAATCAATAAGAAACTTCTTTAAAGATTATTAAGATGTACTTAAGATAGCTCTTTCAATAAATCCTCTTGAATCATTTTTTTAGCTCATTCAAGAATATTCAATGTCTTCATCAAGAACTTGAGTTTTTCTCTTTTCTTCTCTCTTGGATCCACTCTCTTAGTTCTTGATAATGTGTGAAAATGTTTAAATCCTCTAAAGAAGCCAGACTAGCCATTGGGGATCAAAAACTAGCTGTTGAAAGTATTTGAAAAAATCTAAAATTCTGCAGAGCTAGTCGTTACTGCTGTTAATGACAGTCGAGCTGACTTGAGATCAAGTAGGGGTCGACTCGAGCATTGTTCCATAGAAACACTTCTTTATCTTGCCTGAAAGAGCCGGCTTGTACTTAAGTAGAGGTCGACTCGAAATCTGATATTGAAATATCCATATTTTATCTGATCAAGAGGGTCAGCTTGTACTTAAGTAGAGGTCAACTCCACACCATGCCACTCAAAAAGTATGTGTCAGAGTTGACTCTTTTAATCTAGAGGTTAACTCTAAGTCTCTTTCTTTTGATTTTTTGTAATGTACCATAATTCAATCATCTTCTTTTGCTTTCAAAATTTGTCAATTATTTTTTCAACTTTAGAATTTATTCTTTTAAATTTTTTCATAATTTTTTAAATATTTAAGCTCATTATGCTTCCTATAAAATAAATTAACTTCTCAAAAAATACACAATCATTAGTATCATACTCAAATATTTTGTATTCATCAAAATCAATCCTTAGGTCAACAATCTTTTTTTTTTTTATAATGATAAAACTTTGAATATATACAAAATGAAGCATAGTATGATTCTAAGATTTATGCCAATTTATGCATAATTAATATAAAATAAAGAAGTAGATGCATTGAGAACATACTTCATGAATAAATTATAAAATATTTAGGTTAACTCAAGCATATACTCAACTTATCCTCTCTCCCTTTTTGACAACATAAAAAACTCCATTTTCAAAATTATCAAAATCAAGCTTGTATAATCATTTCAAGGTAAATGAATCATATCACTTTTAACTCAAATGATAATTTTTATTAAAAATTACTTGAAAGATAATCTCTTTTTTTTTATAAATAATCTTTCCTCCTTTTTAAAAATGCCTCAAAAGTTTAAAAAAATTAATTTTATTCCACTCAAGATTTTATTATATAATTAATCTTAAAAATTTAAAGATATAAGCATGCAAGATCAAACTTAGAACTTATCATTTTCTCTTTTTGTCAAAATATTAATGCATGACAGTATAAGGCATTAGAGATCAAATTCAAAGCATTAAATGTAATAAAATATTTTGAGTTCAAATATAATTTTTTTTCAAAAATTTTTCAAAATCAATCAATTAGTATTGAGAACAATAGGTATGAGATTTGAAATTTGATCAAGACAAACATCATAAAAAGTAATGACAAACACTGAAGCACATGATGTATCAAGTAAATAGCAAGTTTCAATTTTATAAAGTATATCAAAGCAAATTTTAAATTTATTTTTGCTATTCTAGTACTCCACATTAATAAATTTTCAATTTTTTTCTCTTTATCTTTACAATTAATGCTCCACTTTATGTGTGCCACTTATATATTCTTTCTCCATTTTTTTAATTTTTCTCCCCTTACTCTTATCTCATTTTTTATTACAAATTGAGTCATTATGTACTAAAGTAACAAAACATGAAAATATATATTTTAAAGTATAAGAGCATATTTGTTTCAAATAGTATTAAAAAAATTATAAAATAAAGTTGAAGCTCAATATAAGGATAATATTGATAAGTTTTAGCAAGTATCATAGCATTAATTACAATATATATCAAGGTATTTGTTGCCCAGCTATGCAACCCAAAAGAGGGAGAGGTGAATTAGATTTTTAAAATTTTAAAGTTAATTTAGAACCACAAAGATTAAGTAATAATAAGCAAGTTATATGTAGTAAGTGATTTAAGCAAAGTGTAGAAATGAGATACAAGAATGCAAGAGTATAAAAAAATTTAGATAGAGAGTAAATAAGCACACCACAAACAATCAAGATTTATAGTGGTTCGGTGCCATCCTTGCACCTACATCCACTCTCCAAGCTCCTACTTGAAAATTTAAATCCACTAAAATGTATTCAACAAGAATACAACGTCGGTACCTCCGACTCTAGCTATCTCAAGCTAGAACACTTATTTCTCGGATACAAGCCAATCCAATACAATCTGATTCAAAGTTCAGATCAACTTATCCAAGTTTTAAATCCTTCCAAAACTAAAGATCAAGACAAAAACAGAGTATAAGAGTTAATGACAAAGAAATACAAATTTAGCTCCTTTAATAAGTAAATAAAATTTAAGTTTACTTTACACAACAAGGAAGAAGTTTTTTTGATTTTTCTCAAGGTTGTTGAAGACTTGAATGAGCTCTTGAGGGGTTGGTGACTTGAAATGAAAGCTTCTTTTTGCTTGAAGAGGCTTTTTACTTAGGGCTGAAATGAATGCTTGAATCTTTTCTTTTTTTTTCTCCTTTAAGTGTCTTTATATCTTCAATAGATGCTACAGAGAGATCTGGACAGGATTAGAGTCGTTGGAGTGCATTAAATGAGTATTTAATGTGATAAAATGAGCTAAAAAACTAGCAATTATGGAGATTTTTCGTCACAGGGATCGACTTATAGGGTCATCCCCTACACAGGGGTCAACCCTATGAGTCGACCTCTGTGGCGCAGAATAGAAAGTGACTTTTTGTATCTTTGACTTGTACAGACAACAGAGGTCGACCTCTAGAGTCATCCTCTTTGGACGTTTCAACCAAAAATAGCGTGCCGTTCAGCCCTTTTTGATAGGGGTCGACTCATAGGGTCGATCCTTTTTTTTAAATTTGATCTTTTCTCAAAAAATACATCCAAAAAATATGAAATTACCTCCAATAAATCACAAATCTTCTGTTCTTACTTTTGAAGCTTTCGAATCAGAACTTGATAAAATTATGATTTTGTCCCTGAAATACAATGAATCTTTTTTCAATCCAAAATCATTAGTAACCCCCTCAAATATTTTGTAATCATCAAAATCAATTCATGGAGCAACAATCTTCTCCTTTTTGATGATGACAAAATACTTGAGCAAAAGCAAAATATAATATATATAAAGCATTGATTAAGAATTTTAAATTTATGAAGATGCATCACTTAAACATTATAGCTAATTATTTGAATAGAATGCATCATGAGTAGTTTGAATATTAGTTTGAAAATTGCTTATAAGATTATTTTTTTTGACAATTTTGCTTATTACCCGATTTTATTTCTCTACTCCCTTTTTTGATAATATCAATTAAGATCTTAAGGGGTTTTTAAAGAAAAATAAAAAAGAGTCCCCCTCACTATAGCAATCATAAAGGACATTTCAATTTGCTCATATAGAAGATATTGCTATTCATAATATTTCATAGTACATATATGAGGTATTTTTATATCACATAATTAAGATATTTCAATTGATGCCATTCATAAAAATCAATCCAAATAACATTCATAGAAGTTAAAAGCATATATATATATATATCTAAAATATGACTGAAAGTTATCAGGTACATAAGTGTCATAATACATAAGAGTCAAGTCAAAATACATAGGCCATACAAAAATCATAGGTAACAAAAAATACAACTATCCATGAGTCAATCAGCCAACAAATACAAAGACCATAAGTTAGATCCTAGACATAAAAGACTAACTATGCTAGATCTAATAAATATCATGGCTAGAGGCATTAGAATCAGAAGAGTCAGAGATTGATGAGGAGACATAGAATCAAAGCCACGGGCATGTCCTCGACCACATCTGTCTCGACCACGGGTAGAAGTACCAGCACGAGCAGAAGGGCGAGAAGGTCCTGGAGCCTGGGAAGATATGGGCTGTGCTAGGAGAGCAAGTCTGATGGTGTCCAATTGATCCAAAGCTCTCGACATGGACTCCATCAAGGTACCAATTTGAGTAGAGACAGCCTCATTGGAGCTCTTGATCTTTCTCCTCAAAAAATCAAAGCCACTCTCCAAAATGCCTCGAAGCCTAACCGCCTCTGCAGACAGGTTGGAGACCTCCGTGATGTCCTCATGCGGCTGGGGATGGACTAAGACTAATACCTGCCTCTATAAATCTAAAATTCTACCTGTCAGTCTCAGAACACATCCCTCAAGCTCCTCAAGTTGTGTGACTTAGCTGTAAGCATCTGAAAGACAGTAGAGACATGAGGGATCAAGGTCTAGTTTGAAACAGCCTGAATATCATCCTCTGAGTAAAATCTGAGGGGCAAACTGCTGGGATAAAATGAAGCAACATGCTGGGATATCAACTCAATCTGATCATCTACAATTCTAATCTCTGAAGGATCTACTATGTTTTCTGATTGTGATATAGAAGTATCCCTCCTCACAGACTCTGAGGGACCAGCCTCGTGATCAGACACGAATTAAAAATCAGAAGATGCTCTGTGATCACGAGGAGGTGAAGATGGTCCTCCTCCTCTACTCTCTCCTTTGCTCTCTCCTCAACACTCTTTGACCAATCACCATCAATCTTTGAAAAACCCATGCGGTACAGTGTGTGATGATTGATAGTGTCAAATATGATAATCTGGTGACTGTCTCTCCCTTAAAACAGACTCTGAACCTCCTAAAGACCAGGGTGAATGTCATACCATAAGGCAGGTGAGTCTTAGACCTATTTAGGGTCTCTCTCATGGCCTCAAACATCAGAGCAGGAAGGTTCAAGGGGGTCTCGGTGATCACATGGTACATGATGTATATATCCCTACCAGATAAGAGGTCATGCCTGCCACTCCTAGGGATAAAAATTTGGTCACATGTGATGCAAAAGTCTCATCTCTACTGAAAGTATCTTTGCTTCCAATTTATTTAAATTTTCAGTAAATATTCTCCTAAAATAACACTTAGCCCCTCTTCTTTGATTGGGAGCCCCATATGAGTATAACCTTCACAAGGCAAGTGCAAGATTTTGTCAAAAATAATGGATCAAGAACAATGTTAACACCTTTCACTGAAGACTTTACTGTTCCATTGCAGTAACTTAAATTTAAATAGAATTCTCTGACCAAATCAACATAAGTATTTTTCTTCAATAGATAGTAAAACTTCTATCCTTGACTTTTAATTTTTGATCCAATTGAGAACCCTTTTTTTTCAAAAAAATTAAAATTTATGTTCTTCTAAGTTTTACTTTTCGATTGGAGAGTGATATCTTACTTGGACTAAATGGGGACTGTGAAGAAGCTGGAGCAGAACCTGAAATAGGGGTTGGAGCAGGAGAGGGTCCGACTGCCATTCTTTTTTTGCGCACTTCCTCCTCTAACCCACGAGCAGACTTTTTTCTCTGTGGTAGCTTCAATTTGGGAGCCATTTTGGATAGAAGAGACTTGCAAACAGCTTAGGAGACCTAATGAGAGGTAGAGTGGAAAGGATTTTAGAGGAAAAATAAGAATTTTGGGGAGATAGACCGTCGGTTTGGAGAAGAGGGTTTGAAGCTAGGGTAAGCTTGATCGCCTAAACGAAGAAGAAAAAGAAAGGAGATTTAGTTCCTAAAAAGATGATTTGAAAGGAGAAATATGGTGGGAAGAGGATTTTAAGAGAATTTTTTGGTTGAGAGAGTGGAGAGGAAGGGCTTTTTGTTCAGTGGGAAGAGGAAGACGAAAGGCAAAGGGTCGGCTCTTTTACAAACAGGAGATTTTTCAATAAAATAGAGCGCTCGATGGGTTTTAATAAAAATTACAAGTTTACCCTAGGGTCGACCCTAGGGGGTCGACTCATGGCTAAAAAATTCAAAAAAAATGATGAAAAAATTTTGAAAAAAATTGAAACTTGAGAGAAGGTGTCTATTTAAGAGATTCATCATATAAAGGATAGTTTTGAGCTTTTAAGAAAGGAGAGATGAGAATTGAGCTCAAAAATTTGGTTCAATGAATTTTTGACAAAAAAAACTTAAAATCAGAAAGATACTTAAGCTGACGGATCAAAGATTCTTAGTTCTCTCTAATTTCATAAAATTATCTTCACTTAAGGCCTTGGTAAAGATGTCAGCCAATTATTTTTCAGTACATATATAATCAAGAATTATATCATTATTTTGGACATGTTCTCTTATGAAATGATATCTAATTTTAATATACTTTGATCTAGAGTACTGTATTGAATTTTTAGTTAGATTAATAGCATAGTGTTATCACATCTTATGGGAGTTTCATTGAGTTTGATGCCAAAGTCTCAAGTTGTTGCTTAATCTATAAGATTTGAGCACAGCAACTTTCGACTGCAATGTATTCGACCTCGATCGTAGACAGTGCCACCGAATTTTACTTCTTGCTAAACTAAGAGATTAAGTTAACTCTTAAAAATTGAAAGTTTACTAGTACTTTTTCTATCTAATCTACATCCAATAAAATCGCATCTGAATATCCTATTAAGTCAATTGAAGAGTCCTTAGAATACCATAATCTAGAGTTTATGTACCTTTTAAATATTTAAAATTTTTTTAACTGTATTTAAATGTGATTCTTTTGGATTTGATTGAAAGCATGCACATAGACAAACACTAAACATAATATTTGATCTACTAGTAGTTAAATACAATAAAGAACCAATCATACCTCTATAAAATTTTGAGTCTATATTTTTACCTCCTTCATCCTTATCAAGCTTACATGATGGGCTCATGGGGGTACCAATTGCTTTGAAGCCCTCCATTCCAAATTTTTGAGTAGTTCTCTTGTGTACTTGCTTTGGGTGATGAAGATCTCTTCTTTTGTTTGTTTAATTTGGAGTCCGAGGAAGAATGTAAGTTCTCCCATCATGCTCATCTCAAACTTCCTTGCATGAGCTTAGCAAAATCTTGACAAAGAGTTTCATTAGTAGATCCAAAAATAATGTCATAACGTATATTTGTATAACTAAGATATCATTATGATTTCTTTTAATGAAAAGAGTTGTATCTATATTTCTCTTGAAAAACCATTATTAAACAAGAATTTACTTAACCTTTCATACCAAGCCCTAGGTGCTTGTTTTAAACATATATGCTTTGTTTAATTTGAAAACATGATTAGAAAAAGCATGATTTTCAAAACTGGGATTGTTCTACATATACTTCTTTAGCAATATAACATTTAGAAAAGCACTTTTGACATCCATTTGGAATAACTTAAAATTCATAAAGCATATATATGCAAGTAAAAGCCTAATTGCTTCTAATCTAGCAACAAGTACAAAGTCTCATCAAATCAATTCTCTCTTCTCGATTATAATCCTTTGCACCAATCTTGCTTTTCCTAATTATATTTTATATTCATCCAATTTATTCCTATATACCCATTTTGTGTCAATTACTGGATAATTTGTAGGTCTTGATACTAAAGTCCATATATTATTTCTTTCGAATTGATTAAGTTCCTCTTGCATTGCATTTATCCAATTATAATCTTTTTCAGCTTCATCTATGGTTTTAGGTTCAAAATAAGAAACAAATATAAAATGATTGTATGCATCTCTAAGTGAAGAACGAGTTCTTACTCCATGTGTAGGATCACCAATGATTAATTTTTAGGATGATTGTGATCATACCTCCATTCTTTAGGTAGATTATTTGTACTTTGAGGTTGTTCTTGTTGTTCTTCACTTCATCTTTTGTTTGTTTTCATGTTCTTTTTCATTTTGAATTGTTGAGTCTTTTAGGGTGAGCTCCTTCATCCCTTCTATAAGAGGATCTGCATCATCAATACCTTCACTCTTCTTGAAGGAAGATCATTAGTCTCATAAAAAACAACATGTATTGACTCTTCTACTACTAAAGTTCTTTTGTTGAAAACTCTAAAATTTTGCTAGAAGAGGAGTAATCAAGAAAAATAGCTTCATCAAATTTTGCATCAAATTTTTCTAATCTCTCTTTACCATTGTTCAAAAAAAACATCGACAACCAAAAATATAAAAAAATACTATGTTTGGTTTTCTTCCTTTTTAAAGCTCATAGCGTATTTTTTTAGAATTGGTCTAATTAAAGCACGGTTTAAAATATAACATGCCGTGTTAATTGCTTCCGCCCAAAAGTATCTTGAGAGTTGCTTTCACATAGCATGGTACAGGCCATTTCTTCAAGGGTTTTATTTTTTCTTTCTACTATCCTATTTTGTTGGAGTGTCCTAGGTGCTGAAAAATTATGGTCAATAATTTTTTCACCATAAATTTTTTAAAATCTTGATTTTCAAATTTGGTTCCATGATCACTTCGAATATTTTGAATTGAAAAATCTTTTTCATTAGTAACTTTTGATAAAATTTTGAGAATTCATGAAAAATTTCATCTTATGTGCCAAAAAGAAAATCCATGTAAAATGAGAGAAATCATCAATAATTACAAAGCCATATCATTTTCACCTAAACTAGTAGTTCTAGTGGGTCCAAATAAATTCATGTCATAATTCTAATGGCTAGAGTGAAACAATATTTTTAGATTTGAATGAGACTTTTATTTGTTTATCTAGTTAGCATGTATACAAATTCTATCTTTTTCAAAATTTAATTTAGGTAAACCGGTAACCAATTCTTTTTAATAAGTTTTGAAAGTGAATGCATGCTAATATGTGCAAGCCTACGGTGCCAAAGCCAACTAGTCTCATTAATTTTGACATTCAAGGCTACTAGGCATTGCATGTTTATCTTGAAAAGATCATTCAAATCTACCATATAAATATTACATGTCTATGCCCAACAAATTTAATGCCTTCATCATTGGGACTAGTTACTATGCATAATGAAGATTCAAAAATAACTTTGTACCCTTTGTCATAGAATTGACTAATACTTAATAGATTATGTTTCAAACCATCTACTAATAAAATATTTTTAATATACTTAGAGAGAGTGATACTAATGTTACCTATACCGATGATCTTTCTTTTGCTATTGTCTCCAAAGGTGACCATCCTCCATCTTTTACATCAAGTGTGATGAATTAGGATTCATCACCAGTCATGTGTCTTGAGCATCCACTATCAAGATATCATTTTCGATTTGTTCCTTGGGATGCAAGACACACCTACATACAAAAATCAAGTTTTGACTTTAGGTATCCAAGTTTCTTGGATCTTTTTTGGTTAGTTATAATGGTTTCTTTTGGAATCCATATTTTTTTCACATTAAAATTTTCAGAATTATTAGAGAAATATGTATAGGATTTGTGTTCTACTTTACCATATTTAAAGCACGTAATATTTGAAACTTATTGCTTGATGAGTTCACAAAGATATTTTTCAAAAATTTTTGTTTCTTTAAAGGGTTGTAGCCAAGACTGGCTTTATCATAAATGACCTTTTGATTATCAAGTATCATTTGAAGTTTATTTGAACTTTGAGTGAATTTTTTTACTATAGATTTTAACTTAGCAATTTCATTTTTTAAGTTCAAATTTTTTTGTATCAAGACTAATTTTTTATTTGAAATAATCTCATTTTCTTTTAGTAAGATTGATTCTTTGATTTCAATTCTTTGTTCTTTACCTCTAACTTCTTTAGATCATCAACTAGATCATAAAATATTTTTTGAAGTTCTTCAAAAGTAAAGTTATTAGGAGTTTCAGTGTTTACCTCATTTTCATATGTCATAAGGCACAAGTTGGTTGTTCATGTGAATCTTCTTTTCGGAGATTGATCATCACTATCACTCCATGAAGCCACCATAGCCTTTTCTTGTACTTCTTGGGGCTCTTCTTAAGTTATGGATATTTAGACCTAAAGTACTCCGGCTTATTACATTCATAACAAATAAGGGCACTTCTTATCCTTCTCCTTGCTATGCTTCCTTTTGTAGGATGGCCTCTTCCTCATCCCTTGTTTTTTTTCTTCAAAATTTTTAAACTTTCTAGTGACGAGGGCTATTTCTTCATCTTGCTCTTCATTTTTTATTTCATCGGATTCCTCATCGAGTTGAGCAATGGATTTGAGGGCGATTGTCCTCTTCTTCTTGACATCTTCTTCTTGATGTTGTTTCATGCTTAGCTCAGTGTCATTAATGATCCTAGAAGCTCCTCCAAGAATAAAACATTCAGATCTTTGACTTTTGGATTGCGGTCATTTTGGCCTCCAAGTTCTTGGTAAAGACCTAAGATCTTCTTAAAATCGCTGTTAGAATAAGACTTATCAAGACTTTTAGATCATTAATAATATCCGTAAAATGAATAAATATTTTAGTTATTGATTCATAATGCTCTATTTTAAAGAGTTCATATTTGTGCACAAGCATGTTAATTTTTATTTTTTAATTTGATTAGTACCTTCATGTGTTACTTCTAATCTATCCCATATTTTTTAGCCGACATGCATGTTGAAATGCAATTAAATTCATTAGCATCTAAAGCAAATATAAAATATTTATGTTTAGCATTGAGTTGAACCAATTTTCTTTCAATCTCATTCCTATTCTCTTTCGAATTTGGTTAATTCTACACCATCAATTATCTAGTGGGTGTGTGTGTTTATTAACTATGATACTCTACTATCATAGTCAAGTGCTTGAATAAAAATTTTTATTCGAGCTTTTCAATAGGTGTAGTTTGACCCATTGAAAAGTGAGGTCGGTTTGTGGACTGCCCCTCGGCTAGTGAAGCACCAACTTGAGTTGCCATAGATCTTTAGCTCTTTGATGGTTAAATCAAAGTAGGGCTAGAGCACCGAGCTCTGATACCACTTGTTGCCAGCTATGCAACCCAAGAGGGGGGTGAATTGGTTTTTAAAATTTTAAAGTTAATTTAGAACCACAAGATTAAGTAATAATAAGCAAGTTATATGTAGTAAGTGATTTAAGCAAAGTGTAGAAATGAGATGCAAGAATGTAAGAATAAAAATTTAGATAGAGAGCAAGTAAGCACACCATAAACAAT